>NW_028187801.1:0-67657 GCF_964204655.1 Triturus cristatus | reverse complement strand
ACTAGTTCTAGTGACCACCTTGTACCATGCCAAGCAACCCTTATGGTGTGGTTGTAAGTCAACCTTTTCGGACCAGCTGCCCTAGTGGTAGCGTAGGCTAAGCAGTCTTTGAGGCTAAACTCGTGATGCGTGTTAAGCAAGCTGTTTTACCAATAGTAACCCCCTTTTATACCAATGAAAGGACACCACACAGATATATATTCAAAATATATATGTATTTATTTCTCAAAGTAACCCCTAGTCTCTTTATGAGCACAGGAGCACAAATCGTCAAACAAGATTATCACAGAATACACAGAAGTTGCACTTTATATGGATAGGCCCTGGTGGCCACTCGAACCATATACTAAAATAGTGGTATAAGTACCACGAACAGAAAAGGGAAAAGGCCTAGGGCCTCTAGAATCGCTGGGCCTACAAGGAGCTAACGTCAGTTAGTGACCAGGAGGTCCACGGGTGGCGTGTGCAGAGCAAATAGTCACACGCGGGCTCCCATAGGTTTCAATGGGTGCGTAAAAAGTACAAAGTTACTGCAAAAGGAATCTTCCGGATGACCTAGGAACTTAAGATTTGGAACACAGGCACTAGAGATGTATTACTACACATGGGCACCGGAGTACCAGCTTTACCTCACCCACAGGAAGCGGGTGCATAGGCCTCAAAGTGCGTCGGGTTTCTTCTATCTGTTCCGTTGAGCCTGGGACAAAGATGCTGCAGGCGGTCGGTCGGGAAGAGATGCAGTGGATCCAAGAGTGGATCGGAGATGTTAAAGACCTGTAAGCAGAGGGGACAGTGTTCACAGTCACTAGCCAGTGACCAGCGTGGCACCAGGTGGGTACCAGGCGATGTCGGGTGCAAACAGGTGATGAGGGGTAGCTTGTCTCCGCAGCCACGTGGTCCCTGAAGGTCGACGACGTCCAGGAGTCGGCTCACGAGCTGTCCCACGCAGGCTCTCGCTGTCGGCGGTGTCGGCGACTTGATTGAAGCAAACAAGCCTTGGCAAAAGCAATTGTAGAAGGATTCGGAAATCAGCTGTTGGTTCTGACCAGCAAGGTCAGAGGGATTGCTCCTTTGGAGGGGAGCAAGGGCCAGTCTGGAGCAACCAGACCAGCGGTGTTTGTCGTAGATTTCGTCGCCAAGATGGCCACTAGCCAGCGGGCCAGCAACCGGTTAGGCGCGTCGAGTGGCAAAATGCAGAAGGGCCCCACGCAGATCGTGGAGATGCTGGAGGGCTCACCTTTGGTGCAGATGCTGCTCGAGGGTTGGGCTTCTCAGGACCCAAAGCACAACTTGGAGGGAGCCTCGGTTGTTGCACTGGTCAGCTTGTCGTAGTCGTTTCAAGATGGCTGGCTCCACGTGTCTCGGTGCCTCCACGGGTCTCCTCTTTGCAGGGACTGTGGATCGGGCGGTGAGAGGTCTGGAGGTCCAGGTCTTGTCAGTCTCTGGGCTCGGGCTCCGGCGGGAGGCGGCGGCAAAGCAGACGGTGATTCGCTGGATGGTGCTTGCGTTAGCAAGGTGGTCACTCCCTGACCACAGGGGAGATTTTCTTCAGTCTTCTGTGCAGCAGAATGTCGAAGTTCCCGTCTTCTTCTTAGTTTCAAGTTGATTCCAGGATGTCTGAAGTCTTAGGACACAGCTCCTACCTTTATTCGGATTCTAGGGGCCGGACTACCTGCTAGGTCCCTCCCTATGGGTGGGACCAGGAAGGGGGGTGGTTACACCCCCAATCCTTTGTCCAGCTCGCCCCAGGCCCGGGACTGGTGTGCCCCAGGACCGGTTTGAACTGGCATATGCACCGAGGCTCCTTGTGAGCCACAGGCATGTCTGGTTTCTTTCAAGCCCTACCTGACCAATACACAAAATCCTGTCTGGGGTGGTGCTCGCACCTCCCCTGGCAGGAAACCCTTTGTCCACACCTCCCAAGCTGGAAGGACTCCCAGCAGCAGGAGGGCAGACTTGTGTCTGTGGTGGCAGCATCCATTTTGTGGAGCTGAGGCTATGTCTGATTTTACCCGGGTTTCAGGTACTGTACATGTCGTGTCCCTCTAGAAGGGTGGAATGCTAACCCCGTCGCCAGAATTGGCGAGGGGTTAGTATTCCAATTCGTATGACACCTTACTCGACATGTTTTGATAAAGCCAAACCAAAGATAGCATTTAACCGCGAGGTTCATAATGCACTTAAGAGTATATGGTATGACGATATCTGGAAACAGTAGAAGGAAGTTGTTCCGACCACTGCAGACAGGCTCAGCTCATGCCAGAGCCCCATCTCACATGGAACCAAGCACTCTGCCTTCAGGATTGTTAAGGCCTGCCATAGGAGTGACTTATAGGTTACCAGGTGTCCCATTTAAGGTTAGGTATAGGTATACTACACCTAAGTAAGAGGTGATTACACCAACTTACCCCAGCTGAGTGATCAGCCAGTTGTGTCAGATTGTTAGGCCAAGCCTGGGGTGGCACAATACATGCTGCAGCCCCTGGCAGGCCTTGGGTACACCAATGCCCTGGGTACCTAGTGTACACTGGTACAGGGCTGACAGGGTGATCCACTTCCAATTGGTTATGCACCTAGGGTGCATAGTTTTAATTTAGTAGAGAGAACAGCAGGCTGGGGGTCTGATTGGCAGGCCCACAGCCTCAATATGTCAAAAACCAGTGAAGCAAAAAGCAAAAATTTGGGGTGACCATAGATAGCAGACCCTACTCTCCTACACAACCCCCCCCCCCAAACGCTGGGACATTAAACTAGCCTTGACCAGTCTCGTCTTCATGTCCTAAGTGGAAGTACCTGGAGAGACCATCTGCATTCCCATGGTCAGTACCTGGCCGGTGCTCCACTGTAAAGTCCATCCCCTGTAGGGAAATGGACCACCTAAGCAGTTTGGGGTTTTCACCCTTCATCTGATTTAGCCACAAGAGGGGCTTATGGTCGGTCTGAATCTTGAAGTGAGTGCCAAACAAGTATGGCCTCAGCTTCTTCAGGGCCCACACCACAGCAAAGGCCTCCCTCTCAATAGCTGACCAATTCTTCTCTCTGGGGTCAACCTTCTGCTAATAAAAGCAATGGGTTGGTCTTGACCATCTACATTAAGTTGTGACAGCACAGCTCCCACACCCAACTCAGAAGCATCTGTTTGGACAATAAACTCCTTGGAGTAGTCAGGACTTTTCAGGATAGGTGCAGAGCACATGGCCTCCTTCAGGTCATCAAATGCCTTTTGACAGCTTACTGTCCACTGAACCTTTTTGGGCATCTTCTTGGATGTCAGATCATTAAGAGGAGTCACAATGGACCCATAGTTCTTAACAAACTTCCTGTAATACCCAGTCAAGCCCAAGAAAGCTCGAACTTGAGTCTGGGTGGTTGGAGGGGACCAATCCTTGATGGACTGTATCTTACTCTCCAGTGGTTGAACTTGGCCCCCACCTACAAGGTGGCCCAAATACACAACCTTACTCTGCCCTATCTGGCACTTAGTAGCCTTGATAGTGAGGCCTGCCCTTTGCAGAGCCTCAAGAGCCTTCTTCAGGTGGATCAGGTGATCCTCCCAGGTGGAACTAAAGACAGCAATGTCATCAAGATATGCTGCGCAAAAGTCATCCAACCCAGTAAGGACTTGGTTCACCAGCCTTTGGAAGGTGGCAGGTGCATTCTTCAGACCAAAGGGCATCACCACAAACTGATAATGCCCACCTGGGGTTGAGAATGCTGTTTTGGCCTTAGACTCCTCAGCTAACCTGATTTGCCAATAGCCAGCTGTCAAGTCAAATGTGCTCAAAAACTTTGCAGAAGCTAGTTTGTCTATGAGCTCATCTGCCCTTGGAATAGGGTGTGCATCTGTCCTGGTGACAGCATTGAGTCCTCTGTAGTCCACACAGAACCTCATCTCTCTCTTGCCATCTTGGTGTGAGGTTTGGGGACCAGAACCACTGGGCTAGCCCAGGGGCTCTCTGAGGGTTCAATGACACCTAATTCCAGCATTTTATGTACCTCAGCCTTTATACAGTCCCTGACGTGGTCAGGTTGTCTGTAAAGTTTGTTCTTTAAGGCAGACTGTCACCAGTGTCCACAACATGGGTACACCAGTCAGTTTGACTAGGTATCAAGGAAAACATATGTGAAAATGATTGTAGAACCTGTCTACATTCAGTCTGCTGATGGGCAGTGAGGTTGCCTCCAAGGGTCACTCCTTCAACTGAGCCATCTTCAGGGTTCTGAGACAACAGGTCTGGGAGAGGGTCACTCTCTTCCTCCTGTCCCTCATCTGTAGCCATGAGCAAGCCCATGTCTGCCCTGTCAACATATGCTTTAAGCCTGTTAACATGGAGTACCCTGTGGGGACTCCTGGGAGTTCCTAGGTCCACCAAGTAGGTGACCTCTCCCTTCTTTTCCAGGATTGTATGGGGTCCAGACCATTTGTCTTGGAGTGCTGCTGGGGCCACTGGCTCCAACACCCATACCTTCTGTCCTGGCTGATACTCAACCAAGACAGCCTTTTGGTCATGCCAAGCTTTCTGTAAGGCCTGGCTTGCCTCAAGGTTTTTAGATGCCTTCTCCATATACTCAGCCATCCTGGAGCGGAGACCAAGTACATAGTCCACTATGTCTAGCTTAGGCTTTTTGAGAGGTAACTCCCAGCCTTCCTTCACCAAACACAGTGGGCCTCTCACAGGGTGCCCAAACAACAATTCAAAGGGGCTGTAGCCAACTCCTTTTTGTGGGACCTCTCTGTAAGCAAACAGAAGGCAGGGTAGAAGGATGTCCCATCTTCGCCTGAGCTTTTCAGGTAATCCTTTGATCATACCCTTTAGGGTCTTGTTGAATCTCTCAACAAGCCCATTGCATTGTGGGTGATAAGGGGTGGTGAACTTGTAGTTGACACCACATTCCTTCCACATAGCTGTTAAGTATCCTGACATAAAGTTGGTACCTCTGTCAGATACTACCTCCTTAGGAAACCCCACTCTGGAGAATACTCCCAGCAGGGCCCTGGCCACAACAGGAGCTGTAGTGGTCCTAAGGGGAATTGCCTCTGGATACCTGGTGGCATGATCCACTACCACCAGTATAAATCTGTGCCCAGATGCAGTGGGAGGATCCATGGGACCCACTATGTCTATTCCCACTCTTTCAAAGGGAACCCCCACCACAGGTAGTGGTATCAGGGGGGCCTTTGTTGTGCCACCTGATTTGCCACTGGCTTGGCAGGTAACACAGGAGCGACAAAACTCCTTTGTATCTTCATTCATATGAGGCCAGTGAAAGTGAGGGACAAGTCTGTCCCAGGTCTTGTTCTGGCCTAGGTGTCCTGCTAAAGGAATATCATGGGCCAAGGTAAGAAGGAAGCCCCTAAATTGCAGAGGTATAACCAACCTCCTGGTTGCACCAGGCTTGGGGTCTCTAGCCTCTGAATAAAGGAGCCCTTCATCCCAATACACTTTATGGGTACCTTGAGCATTCCCAGCAGCCTCAGCAGCAGCCAGCTGTCTGAGGGGTTCAAGAGAGGGACAGGATAACTGAGCCTGCCTCAAGTCAGCCCTTGAAGGTCCCCCTGTCCCCAGAAACTCAACCTGATCAGGTTCAAGCTCTTCAGGGACAGTTCCTTCAGGGTCCTCTAGATCAGCTTCCTGGGAAGGCTGATCATCACTCTGAGGCAGGGGGGAAGGCACAGCCTTGACCCTCCTGTTCTTCTTCTTGGTAGGTACTTGGTCCATTGTTCCAGGATCCAAGACCTGAGGTTCAGTGAGGCACTTTTTGGCCTGTGACCTGGTCACAGCAAGGACATGTGATGATATACCTAACATCTCTGCATGAGTCCTGTACTCCACTTCTGACCATAGAGAACTCTCTAGGTCATTGCCCAACAAACATTCTACTGGGAGGTCTGCACTAACCACAACCCTTTTGAGGCCAGTTACCCCTCCCCATGAGAAGTTAACAACTGCCACACTATGTGAAGTAGTGGCATTGCTGGCATTGGTCACCAGGTAGTTCTCACCTGGTATGTACTGTCCAGGATCCACAAAGCCTGGTGTCACCATAGTGACACTGGCACATGTGTCCCTGTAGGCTTGAGCCACTTTGTCATTAATTAAAGGAGTCTGTCTGTACTTGCCCAGGTTACTGGGGCTCACAGTCAGGGACAAATCAATGTCCCCATCACAGATCAAGACTGCCTGTGTAAGGGTTCTGTCTAAGTCAGAATCTCCTTCAGTTCCCATAGTGATTCCCACTACACCCTTTGTCTGGGGACCAACACTGCTAACAGTAGTACTGGGAGCAGGTGCCTTAGGGGCAACAGTGTTGGGGGCTCCACCCTTTTTGCAATCACTAGTCCAGTGAGTTGTATTTTTACAATGATTGCACCAGGGTTTCTTCTGACCTTCTTTCTTCTTTTTGGACTGTTGGGACCCACCCTCCTTAGCAGTAGTTTGGGGCCCTGTTGAAGACTTCTGGTCTTTAGGTTTCTGATCTCCACCCTTTTGGTCTGTTTTCTTCTGATCACCCCCTTGGCCCTGGTTCTGGTTCTTTTGCTTAACCCTGGTTCTGACCCATTTGTCTGCCTTCTTTCCCAATTCTTGGGGAGAGGTCAGATCAGAGTCAACCAAGTGTTGATGCAGTTGCTGGTTTTGACAGTTATTTAAAATCTGTTCTCTCATCATCAAATTATACAATCCTGTAAAATCAGATACCTTACTTCCCAGCAACCAACCCTCCAAAGCCTTAGTGGCACATTCAATGTATTCAGACCAGTCCTGAGTCTGTGTCTTTTGGGTGTCTCTGAACATTAACCTGTACTGCTCAGTGGTTAAGCCTAACCCATCAACTAGAACACTCTTCAGGACTCTGTAGTTTCTGACATCCTCTTCTCTAACAGTGAGGAGTCTGTCTCTGCCTCTTCCTTCAAAGGAGAGCCAGAGGATTGCTGCCCACTGATCTTCAGGAACCTGCTGTACTTTGCAGGCTCTCTCAAGAGCAGTTATCCACTTGTGGATGTCATCCCCACTTTTGTAGGGGGGCACAACCTTAGACAGGTTTCTATTGTCGAAAACCCTATCTTTGTCCTTAGGGACAATGCTGCCACCAGTGGGTATAGACCCACTCTCTTTATGCTGTCTAGCCTTGCTAAGTTTCTCTTCCATCAGGGCTACTTCTAGCTCCTGCTTCCTGATCCTCAGCTGAGCCTCTTGCATCTTGGCCTCATGTTCCCTCCTCTGAGGGGTGGTCATCCTTCTCCTGGAGTGACCTTGAGAGCCTCTAGAGCCATGGGAAGCATTGGAGTCACCTGAGCGATTCCTTTGCCTTCCAAGCCCTGTGTTAAGTCCACTGGGGAGATCCAGTGGGTTGAACCCACTGTCAGTCCCCAATAGCCTTGGTTTAGCTGGGCCAAGTATAACACTTGGCACTGGGCTAGTTCTCCCTTCATCCTCACTACTGTCAGTATCCTTTTCACTCTCATCCTCTGTGGTAGGCATCCCATCTAAGGGGTGACTATTGGGAAGGGGTACTTCAGTGGCATCTTTAGAAGGGGGGCCTCCTGTTCCTGTCCCTAAGGGGGCTAACTGGGAAGCTTTCTTGAGTGCTCTCTGATTCTCATCATTCTGTAAGAGCTCCCTGAGCTCAGCAGAGTTTGGGTTCTTGGGCTGTTTAAGGCCTCTAAGAGTTGCCAAATGCCTGAGCTCATTCTGATTAAGGGTAGCAAAGCTGGATGGTGCCCTCTGGGGGTCACTCTCAACAGAGATGGGTACAGTGGACCCCTCTGCCCCGGCCATTGCTCTTAAGTGTGGGTGGATGTGTTGCAATCTACCTACACTTGGGTTTACCTACTAAACCTATCTAGTAGTTGTAGTCAGGGTGTGCTACTCCCTTTGCTCTACAACAACTAAGTTCAGTAGAACTTATGTATATCTAATCTTGTTTTATATGTACCTACCGGTACCTATGTGATCTTTCAATTGGTAACCAAGAGATTACAATGGTAAAACACAGCAAGCTCAAATCCAACCGCTGCTCACCAATGTGAGAAGTTGGCCTGGTATATGCTGTTCACTAGTTCTAGTGACCACCTTGTACCATGCCAAGCAACCCTTATGGTGTGGTTGTAAGTCAACCTTTTCGGACCAGCTGCCCTAGTGGTAGCGTAGGCTAAGCAGTCTTTGAGGCTAAACTCGTGATGCGTGTTAAGCAAGCTGTTTTACCAATAGTAACCCCCTTTTATACCAATGAAAGGACACCACACAGATATATATTCAAAATATATATGTATTTATTTCTCAAAGTAACCCCTAGTCTCTTTATGAGCACAGGAGCACAAATCGTCAAACAAGATTATCACAGAATACACAGAAGTTGCACTTTATATGGATAGGCCCTGGTGGCCACTCGAACCATACACTAAAATAGTGGTATAAGTACCACGAACAGAAAAGGGAAAAGGCCTAGGGCCTCTAGAATCGCTGGGCCTACAAGGAGCTAACGTCAGTTAGTGACCAGGAGGTCCACGGGTGGCGTGTGCAGAGCAAATAGTCACACGCGGGCTCCCATAGGTTTCAATGGGTGCGTAAAAAGTACAAAGTTACTGCAAAAGGAATCTTCCGGATGACCTAGGAACTTAAGATTTGGAACACAGGCACTAGAGATGTATTACTACACATGGGCACCGGAGTACCAGCTTTACCTCACCCACAGGAAGCGGGTGCATAGGCCTCAAAGTGCGTCGGGTTTCTTCTATCTGTTCCGTTGAGCCTGGGACAAAGATGCTGCAGGCGGTCGGTCGGGAAGAGATGCAGTGGATCCAAGAGTGGATCGGAGATGTTAAAGACCTGTAAGCAGAGGGGACAGTGTTCACAGTCACTAGCCAGTGACCAGCGTGGCACCAGGTGGGTACCAGGCGATGTCGGGTGCAAACAGGTGATGAGGGGTAGCTTGTCTCCGCAGCCACGTGGTCCCTGAAGGTCGACGACGTCCAGGAGTCGGCTCACGAGCTGTCCCACGCAGGCTCTCGCTGTCGGCGGTGTCGGCGACTTGATTGAAGCAAACAAGCCTTGGCAAAAGCAATTGTAGAAGGATTCGGAAATCAGCTGTTGGTTCTGACCAGCAAGGTCAGAGGGATTGCTCCTTTGGAGGGGAGCAAGGGCCAGTCTGGAGCAACCAGACCAGCGGTGTTTGTCGTAGATTTCGTCGCCAAGATGGCCACTAGCCAGCGGGCCAGCAACCGGTTAGGCGCGTCGAGTGGCAAAATGCAGAAGGGCCCCACGCAGATCGTGGAGATGCTGGAGGGCTCACCTTTGGTGCAGATGCTGCTCGAGGGTTGGGCTTCTCAGGACCCAAAGCACAACTTGGAGGGAGCCTCGGTTGTTGCACTGGTCAGCTTGTCGTAGTCGTTTCAAGATGGCTGGCTCCACGTGTCTCGGTGCCTCCACGGGTCTCCTCTTTGCAGGGACTGTGGATCGGGCGGTGAGAGGTCTGGAGGTCCAGGTCTTGTCAGTCTCTGGGCTCGGGCTCCGGCGGGAGGCGGCGGCAAAGCAGACGGTGATTCGCTGGATGGTGCTTGCGTTAGCAAGGTGGTCACTCCCTGACCACAGGGGAGATTTTCTTCAGTCTTCTGTGCAGCAGAATGTCGAAGTTCCCGTCTTCTTCTTAGTTTCAAGTTGATTCCAGGATGTCTGAAGTCTTAGGACACAGCTCCTACCTTTATTCGGATTCTAGGGGCCGGACTACCTGCTAGGTCCCTCCCTATGGGTGGGACCAGGAAGGGGGGTGGTTACACCCCCAATCCTTTGTCCAGCTCGCCCCAGGCCCGGGACTGGTGTGCCCCAGGACCGGTTTGAACTGGCATATGCACCGAGGCTCCTTGTGAGCCACAGGCATGTCTGGTTTCTTTCAAGCCCTACCTGACCAATACACAAAATCCTGTCTGGGGTGGTGCTCGCACCTCCCCTGGCAGGAAACCCTTTGTCCACACCTCCCAAGCTGGAAGGACTCCCAGCAGCAGGAGGGCAGACTTGTGTCTGTGGTGGCAGCATCCATTTTGTGGAGCTGAGGCTATGTCTGATTTTACCCGGGTTTCAGGTACTGTACATGTCGTGTCCCTCTAGAAGGGTGGAATGCTAACCCCGTCGCCAGAATTGGCGAGGGGTTAGTATTCCAATTCGTATGACACCTTACTCGACATGTTTTGATAAAGCCAAACCAAAGATAGCATTTAACCGCGAGGTTCATAATGCACTTAAGAGTATATGGTATGACGATATCTGGAAACAGTAGAAGGAAGTTGTTCCGACCACTGCAGACAGGCTCAGCTCATGCCAGAGCACCATCTCACATGGAACCAAGCACTCTGCCTTCAGGATTGTTAAGGCCTGCCATAGGAGTGACTTATAGGTTACCAGGTGTCCCATTTAAGGTTAGGTATAGGTATACTACACCTAAGTAAGAGGTGATTACACCAACTTACCCCAGCTGAGTGATCAGCCAGTTGTGTCAGATTGTTAGGCCAAGCCTGGGGTGGCACAATACATGCTGCAGCCCCTGGCAGGCCTTGGGTACACCAATGCCCTGGGTACCTAGTGTACACTGGTACAGGGGCTGACAGGGTGATCCACTTCCAATTGGTTATGCACCTAGGGTGCATAGTTTTAATTTAGTAGAGAGAACAGCAGGCTGGGGGTCTGATTGGCAGGCCCACAGCCTCAATATGTCAAAAACCAGTGAAGCAAAAAGCAAAAATTTGGGGTGACCATAGGATAGCAGACCCTACTCTCCTACACCACTCCACTATACTCACTCCGATCCACTCAACTTCACTCTACTCCAAACACTCCACTCAACACACTCCACTCCACACACTCCACTCTACTCCACACACTCCACTTCACATACTCCACACACTCCACACACTCCACTCCTCACACTCTCCACTCCACTCCTCACACACTCCACTCTACTCCAATCCACTCAACACACTCCACACCACACACTCCACTCCACTCCACTTAACACACTCCACTCCACATACTCCACTCCACTCCACACACTCCACTCTGCTCCACTCCACACACTTCACTCCAAACACTCCACTCCACACACTCCACTCCACACACTACACTCCTCACACTCCACTCTACTCCACTCCACTCCACACACTCTACTCCACACCACTCCACTCCACACCACTCCACTATACACACTCCACTCCACTCAACTTCACTCTACTCCAAACACTCCACTCAACACACTCTACTCCACACACTCCACTCTACTCCAAACACTCCACTCCACTCCACACACTCCACTCTACACACTCCACTCCACCTACACTCCACTCCACTCCACACACTCCACTTCACATACTCCACACACTCCACTTCACACACTCCACTTCACATACTCCACACACTTCACTCCACTCCACTCACTCCACTCCACTCACTTCACTCCACACACTCCACACACTCCACTCCACACACTCCACTCCTCACACTCCACTTAACACACTCCACTCCACATACTCCACTCCACTCCACACACTCCACTCCACACACTTCACTCCAAACACTCCACTCCACACACTCCACTCCACACACTACACTCCACACACTACACTCCTCACACTCCACTCTACTCCACTCCACTTCACACACTACACTCCACTCCACACCACTCCACTATACACACTCCACTCCACTCAACTTCACTCTACTCCAAACACTCCACTCAACACACTCCACTCCACACACTCCACTCTACTCCACACACTCCACTTCACATACTCCACACACTCCACACACTCCACTCCTCACACTCTCCACTCCACTCCTCACATACTCCACTCTACTCCAATCCACTCCACACACTCCACACCACACACTCCACTCCACTCCACTTAACACACTCCACTCCACATACTCCACTCCACACACTCCACTCTACTCCACTCCACACACTTCACTCCAAACACTCCACTCCACACACTCCACTCCACACACTACACTCCTCACACTCCACTCTACTCCACTCCACTCCACACACTCCACTCCACACCACTCCACTCCACACCACTCCACTATACACACTCCACTCCACTCAACTTCACTCTACTCCAAACACTCCACTCAACACACTCTACTCCACACACTCCACTCTACTCCACACACTCCACTCCACTCCACTCCACACACTCCACTCTACACACTCCACACACACTCCACTCCACTCCACACACTCCACTTCACATACTCCACACACTCCACTCCACACACTCCACTTCACATACTCCACACACTCCACTCCACTCCTCACACTCTCCACTCCACTCCTCACACACTCCACTCCACTCCACTCCACTCCTCACACACTCCACTCCACTCCACTCCACACACTTCACTCCACTCTACTCACTCCACTCCCTCCACTCCACATACTCCACACACTCCACTCCACTCACTCCACTCCACATACTCCACACACTCCACTCCACACACTCCACTCTACTCCACTCCACTCCACACATTCCACTCCACACCACTCCACTCCACTCACTCCTCTCCACACACTCCACTCCACACACTCCACTCACTCCACTCCACACACTCCACTCCACACACTCCACTCCTCACACTCCACTCCTCACACTCCACTCCTCACATTCCACTCCTCACACTCCACTCCTCACACTCCACTCCACTCCTCACACTCCACTCCACACACTGCACTCCACTCCACTCTACACACTCCACTCCACACATTCCCCTCCTCACACTTCACTCCATACACTCCACCCCACTCACACCACTCTACTCCTCAGACTCCTCACACTCCACTCACTCCACACACTCCACTCCTCACACTCCACACACTCCGCTCACTCCACAAACTCCACTCCACACATTCTACTCCACACGCTCCACACACTCCACTCCACACACTCCACTCCATACACTCCACTCCACTCCACACACCTCCACTCCACACACTTCACTCCACACACTCCATTCCACACACTCCACTCCACACACTTCACTCCACACACTTCACTCCACTCCACACACTCCTCTCCACACACTCCACTCCACACACTCCACTCCACTCCACACACTCCACTCCACTCCACACACTCCACATACTCCACTCACTCCACTCCACACACTCCACTCCACACACTCTACTCCACATACTCTACTCCACTCCTCACACTCCACACACTCCATACACTCCACTCTGCACACTCCACTCCACATACTCCACTCCACACCACACACTCCACTCAACACACTCCACTCCACACCACACACTCCACTCCAGACACTCCACTCCACACACTCCACACACTCCATACACTCCATTCTGCACACTCCACTCCACACACTCCACTCCACACCATACACTCCACACACTCCACACACTCCACACATTCCATTCCACTCCACACACTACACTCCACACACACCACTACACTCCACCCACTCCACTCCACTCACACACTCTACTCCACTCACTCCATTTCACTCCACACACTCCACACACTCCACTCCACACATTCCACATACTCCACAAACTCCACTCCACACACTCCACACCACACACTCCACTCCACCCCACTTAACACACTCCACTCCACATACACCACTCCACTCCACACACTCAACTCCATACACTCCACTCCACTCCACACACTTCACTCCAAACACTCCACTCCACACACTCCACTCCTCACACTCCACTCCACACACTCCACTCCACACACTCCACTCCACACACTCCACTCCACACACTCCACTCCACACACTCCACACTCCACTCTACACACTCCACACTCAACTCCACACACTCCACACACTCTGCACACTCCACACACTCCACTCCACTCCTCACACTCTCCACTCCACTCCACTCCTCATACACTCCACTCCACTCCACTCCAATCCACTCCAATCATACTCCACTCCACACACTCCACTCTACTCCACACACTCCACTTCACATACTCCACACACTCCACACACTCCACTCCACTCCTCACACTCTCCACTCCACTCCTCACACACTCCACTCCACTCCAATCCACTCAACACACTACACTACACACACTCCACTCTACTCCACACACTCCACTCCACTCCACTCCACACACTCCACTCCACACACTTCACTCCACTCCACTCACTCCACTCACTTCACTCCACACACTCCACACACTCCACTCCACTCCACACACTCCACTCCTCACACTCCACTCCACACATTCCACACACTCCACAAAATCCACTCCACACACTCCACTCCACACTCTCCACACACTCCACTCCACACACTCCACTCCACACACTCCACTCACTCTACTCCACATACTCTACTCCACTCCTCACACTCCACTCCTCACACTCTACTCCACTCCACTCATCACACTCCACTCCTCACACTCCACTCTACTCCACTCCACATACTGAACTCTACTCCACTCCACACACTCCACTCCATACATTCCACTCCACACACTCCACTCCACACACTCCACTCCTCACACTCCACTCCTCATACTTCACACTCCACTCCACGCACTCCACACACTCCACACATTCCATTCCACTCCACACACTCCACTCCACACACACCACTCCACTCCACCCACTCCACTTCACTCACACACTCCACTCCACTCACTCCATTCCACTCCATGCACTTCACACACTCCACTTTACACACTCCACTTCTCACACTCCACTCCACACACTCCACTCCACACACTCTACTCCACACCATGCACTCCACTCCACACACTCCACTTCACATACTCCACACACTCCACTCCTCACACTCTCCACTCCACTCTACTCCTCACATACTCCACTCCACTCCAATCCACTCCACACACTCCACTCCACACACTCCACTCTACTCCACACACTCCACTCCACTCCACTCCACACACTCCACTCTACACACTCCACTCCACACCACACACTCCACTTCACACACTCCACTTCACATACTCCACACACTCCACTCCACTCCTCACACTCTCCACTCCACTCCTCACACACTCCACTCCACTCCAATTCACTCCACACACTCCACTCCACACACTGCACTCTACTCCACACACTCCACTCCACTCCACTCCACACACTCCACTCCACTCCACTCACTCTACTCACTCCACTACACATACTCCACACACTCCACTCCACTCCACACACTCCAATCCACACACTCCACTCCACACACTACACTCCACTCCCCTCCTCACACTCCACTCTACTCCACTCCACTCCCAACACTCCACTCCACACCACTCCACTCCACACCACTCCACTATACACACTCCACACACTCCATACACTCCACTCTGCACACTCCACACACTCCACTTCACACACTCCACTCCTCACACTCCACGCCACACACTCCACTCCACACACTCCACTCTACACACTCCACTCCACATACTCCACTCCTCACACTCCACTCCACACCACACACTCCACTCCACTCCACACACTCCACTCCACACACTACACTCTACTCCATACACTCCGCTCCACATACTCCACTCCACACACTCCACTCCACACACTCCACTCCACACACTCCACACACTCCACACCACTCCACACACTCCACAGACTCCACTCACTCCACACACTCCACACCACGCACTCCACTCTACTCTACTCCACACACTCCAGTCCACTCCACTCCACACACTCTACTCCATACACTCCACTCTACACACTTCACACCACTCCACACACTCCACTCACTCCACACACTCCACACATTCCACACACTCAACTCCACACACTCCACACACTCCACTCCCCACACTCCACTCCACACACTCCACACACTCCACTCCAAACATTCCACTCCACACACTCCACTCCACACACTCCACACACTGCACTCACTCCACTCCACACACTCCACTCCGCACACTCCACTCCACACACTCCACACACTTCACTCCAAACACTCCACTCCATACACTCCACACACTCCACTCCACACATTCCACACACTCCATACACTCCACTCTGCACACTCCACTCCACACACTCCACTCCATACCAATACCACAATCTCCACTCAACACACTCCACTCCATACCACACACTCCACTCCGCTCCACACACTCCACTCCACACACTCCACACACTCCATATACTCTACTCTGCACACTCCACTCCACACACTCCACTCCACACCACACACTCCACTACACACACTCTACTCCACACCACACACTCCACTCAACACACTCCACTCCACACCACACACTCCACTCCACACACTCCACTTCACATACTCCACACACTCCACTCCACTCCTCACACTCTCCACTCCTCACACATTCCACTCCACTCCAATCCCACTCAACACACTCCACTATACACACTCCACTCTACTCCACACACTCCACTCCACACACTTCACTCCACTCCACTCACTCCACTCCACTCACTTCACTCCACACACTCCACACACTCTACTCCACACACTCCACTCCTCACACTCCACTCCACACACTCCACTCCACTCCACTCCACTCCACACACTCCACACCACACACTCCACTCCACTCCACTTAACACACTCCACTCCACATACTCCACTCCACTCCACACACTCCACTCCACACACTTCACTCCAAACACTCCACTCTACACACTCCACTCCACACACTCCACTCCACACACTACACTCCTCACACTCCACTCTACTCCACTCCACTTCACACACTACACTCCACTCCACTCCATACCACTCCACTATACACACTCCACTCAACTTCACTCTACTCCAAACACTCCACTCAACACACTCCACTCCACACACTCCACTCCACTCCACACACTCCACTCTACTCCACTCCACTCCACACATTCCACTCCACACCACTCCACTCCACTCACTCCTCTCCACACACTCCACTCCACACACTCCACTCACTCCACTCCACACACTCCACTCCACACACTCCACTCCTCACACTCCACTCCTCACACTCCACTCCTCACATTCCACTCCTCACACTCCACTCCTCACACTCCACTCCACTCCTCACACTCCACTCCACACACTGCACTCCACTCCACTCTACACACTCCACTCCACACATTCCCCTCCTCACACTTCACTCCATACACTCCACCCCACTCACACCACTCTACTCCTCAGACTCCACACACTCCACTCACTCCACACACTCCACTCCACACACTCCACACACTCCGCTCACTCCACAAACTCCACTCCACACGCTCCACACACTCCACTCCACACACTCCACTCCATACACTCCACTCCACTCCACACACCTCCACTCCACACACTTCACTCCACACACTCCATTCCACACACTCCACTCCACACACTTCACTCCACACACTTCACTCCACTCCACACACTCCTCTCCACACACTCCACTCCACACACTCCACTCCACTCCACACACTCCACTCCACTCCACACACTCCACATACTCCACTCACTCCACTCCACACACTCCACTCCACACACTCTACTCCACATACTCTACTCCACTCCTCACACTCCACACACTCCATACACTCCACTCTGCACACTCCACTCCACATACTCCACTCCACACCACACACTCCACTCAACACACTCCACTCCACACCACACACTCCACTCCAGACACTCCACTCCACACACTCCACACACTCCATACACTCCATTCTGCACACTCCACTCCACACACTGCACTCCACTCCACTCTACACACTCCACTCCACACATTCCCCTCCTCACACTTCACTCCATACACTCCACCCCACTCACACCACTCTACTCCTCAGACTCCACACACTCCACTCACTCCACACACTCCACTCCACACACTCCACACACTCCGCTCACTCCACAAACTCCACTCCACACATTCTACTCCACACGCTCCACACACTCCACTCCACACACTCCACTCCATACACTCCACTCCACTCCACACACCTCCACTCCACACACTTCACTCCACACACTCCATTCCACACACTCCACTCCACACACTTCACTCCACACACTTCACTCCACTCCACACACTCCTCTCCACACACTCCACTCCACACACTCCACTCCACTCCACACACTCCACTCCACTCCACACACTCCACATACTCCACTCACTCCACTCCACACACTCCACTCCACACACTCTACTCCACATACTCTACTCCACTCCTCACACTCCACACACTCCATACACTCCACTCTGCACACTCCACTCCACATACTCCACTCCACACCACACACTCCACTCAACACACTCCACTCCACACCACACACTCCACTCCAGACACTCCACTCCACACACTCCACACACTCCATACACTCCATTCTGCACACTCCACTCCACACACTCCACTCCACACCATACACTCCACACACTCCACACACTCCACACATTCCATTCCACTCCACACACTCCACTCCACACACACCACTACACTCCACCCACTCCACTCCACTCACACACTCTACTCCACTCACTCCATTTCACTCCACACACTCCACACACTCCACTCCACACATTCCACATACTCCACAAACTCCACTCCACACACTCCACACCACACACTCCACTCCACTCCACTTAACACACTCCACTCCACATACACCACTCCACTCCACACACTCAACTCCATACACTCCACTCCACTCCACACACTTCACTCCAAACACTCCACTCCACACACTCCACTCCTCACACTCCACTCCACACACTCCACTCCACACACTCCACTCCACACACTCCACTCCACACACTCCACTCCACACACTCCACACTCCACTCTACACACTCCACACTCAACTCCACACACTCCACACACTCTGCACACTCCACACACTCCACTCCACTCCTCACACTCTCCACTCCACTCCACTCCTCACACACTCCACTCCACTCCACTCCAATCCACTCCAATCATACTCCACTCCACACACTCCACTCTACTCCACACACTCCACTTCACATACTCCACACACTCCACACACTCCACTCCACTCCTCACACTCTCCACTCCACTCCTCACACACTCCACTCCACTCCAATCCACTCAACACCCTACACTACACACACTCCACTCTACTCCACACACTCCACTCCACTCCACTCCACACACTCCACTCCACACACTTCACTCCACTCCACTCACTCCACTCCACTCACTTCACTCCACACACTCCACACACTCCATTCCACTCCACACACTCCACTCCTCACACTCCACTCCACACATTCCACACACTCCACAAAATCCACTCCACACACTCCACTCCACACTCTCCACACAATCCACTCCACACACTCCACTCCACACACTCCACTCACTCTACTCCACATACTCTACTCCACTCCTCACACTCCACTCCTCACACTCTACTCCACTCCACTCATCACACTCCACTCCTCACACTCCACTCTACTCCACTCCACATACTGAACTCTACTCCACTCCACACACTCCACTCCATACATTCCACTCCACACACTCCACTCCACACACTCCACTCCTCACACTCCACTCCTCATACTTCACACTCCACTCCACGCACTCCACATACTCCACACATTCCATTCCACTCCACACACTCCACTCCACACACACCACTCCACTCCACCCACTCCACTTCACTCACACACTCCACTCCACTCACTCCATTCCACTCCACACACTTCACACACTCCACTTTACACACTCCACTTCTCACACTCCACTCCACACACTCCACTCCACACACTCTACTCCACACCATGCACTCCACTCCACACACTCCACTTCACATACTCCACACACTCCACTCCTCACACTCTCCACTCCACTCTACTCCTCACATACTCCACTCCACTCCAATCCACTCCACACACTCCACTCCACACACTCCACTCTACTCCACACACTCCACTCCACTCCACTCCACACACTCCACTCTACACACTCCACTCCACACCACACACTCCACTTCACACACTCCACTTCACATACTCCACACACTCCACTCCACTCCTCACACTCTCCACTCCACTCCTCACACACTCCACTCCACTCCAATTCACTCCACTCACTCCACTCCACACACTGCACTCTACTCCACACACTCCACTCCACTCCACTCCACACACTCCACTCCACTCCATTCACTCTACTCACTCCACTACACATACTCCACACACTCCACTCCACTCCACACACTCCAATCCACACACTCCACTCCACACACTACACTCCACTCCCCTCCTCACACTCCACTCTACTCCACTCCACTCCCAACACTCCACTCCACACCACTCCACTCCACACCACTCCACTATACACACTCCACACACTCCATACACTCCACTCTGCACACTCCACACACTCCACTTCACACACTCCACTCCTCACACTCCACGCCACACACTCCACTCCACACACTCCACTCTACACACTCCACTCCACATACTCCACTCCTCACACTCCACTCCACACCACACACTCCACTCCACTCCACACACTCCACTCCACACTCTCCACTCTACTCCATACACTCCGCTCCACATACTCCACTCCACACACTCCACTCCACACACTCCACTCCACACACTCCACACACTCCACACCACTCCACACACTCCACAGACTCCACTCACTCCACACACTCCACACCACGCACTCCACTCTACTCTACTCCACACACTCCAGTCCACTCCACTCCACACACTCTACTCCATACACTCCACTCTACACACTTCACACCACTCCACACACTCCACTCACTCCACACACTCCACACATTCCACACACTCAACTCCACACACTCCACACACTCCACTCCCCACACTCCACTCCACACACTCCACACACTCCACTCCAAACATTCCACTCCACACACTCCACTCCACACACTCCACACACTGCACTCACTCCACTCCACACACTCCACTCCACACACTCCACTCCACACACTCCACACACTTCACTCCAAACACTCCACTCCATACACTCCACACACTCCACTCCACACATTCCACACACTCCATACACTCCACTCTGCACACTCCACTCCACACACTCCACTCCATACCAATACCACAATCTCCACTCAACACACTCCACTCCATACCACACACTCCACTCCACTCCACACACTCCACTCCACACACTCCACACACTCCATATACTCTACTCTGCACACTCCACTCCACACACTCCACTCCACACCACACACTCCACTACACACACTCTACTCCACACCACGCACTTCACTCAACACACTCCACTCCACACCACACACTCCACTCCACACACTCCACTTCACATACTCCACACACTCCACTCCACTCCTCACACTCTCCACTCCTCACACATTCCACTCCACTCCAATCCACTCAACACACTCCACTATACACACTCCACTCTACTCCACACACTCCACTCCACACACTTCACTCCACTCCACTCACTCCACTCCACTCACTTCACTCCACACACTCCACACACTCCACTCCACACACTCCACTCCTCACACTCCACTCCACACACTCCACTCCACTCCACACACTCCACACCACACACTCCACTCCACTCCACTTAACACACTCCACTCCACATACTCCACTCCACTCCACACACTCCACTCCACACACTTCACTCCAAACACTCCACTCTACACACTCCACTCCACACACTCCACTCCACACACTACACTCCTCACACTCCACTCTACTCCACTCCACTTCACACACTACACTCCACTCCACTCCATACCACTCCACTATACACACTCCACTCCACTCAACTTCACTCTACTCCAAACACTCCACTCAACACACTCCACTCCACACAGTCCACTCTACTCCACACACTCCACTTCACATACTCCACACACTCCACTCCTCACACTCTCCACTCCACTCCTCACACACTCCACTCTACTCCAATCCACTCAACACACTCCACACCACACACTCCACTCCACTCCACTTAACACACTCCACTCCACATACTCCACTCCACTCCACCACTCCACTCTGCTCCACTCCACACACTTCACTCCAAACACTCCACTCCACACACTCCACTCCACACACTACACTCCTCACACTCCACTCTACTCCACTCCATTCCACACACTCCACTCCACACCACTCCACTCCACACCACTCCACTATACACACTCCACTCCACTCAACTTCACTCTACTCCAAACACTCCACTCAACACACTCTACTCCACACACTCCACTCTACTCCACACACTCCACTCCACTCCACACACTCCACTCTACACACTCCACTCCACCTACACTCTACTCCACTCCACACACTCCACTTCACATACTCCACACACTCCACTCCACACACTCCACTTCACATACTCCACACACTCCACTCCACTCCTCACACTCTCCACTCCACTCCACTCCTCACACACTCCACTCTACTCCACTCCACTCCTCACACACTCCACTCCACTCCACTCCACACACTTCACTCCACTCCACTCACTCCACTCCCTCCACTCCACATACTCCACACACTCCACTCCACTCCACTCACTCCACTCCACATACTCCACACACTCCACTCCACTCCACACACTCCACTCTACTCCACTATACTCCACACACTCCACTCCACACCACTCCACTCCACGCACTCCACTCCACACACTCCACTCCACACACTCCACTCACTCCACTCCACACACTCCACTCCACACACTCCACTCCTCACACTCCACTCCTCACACTCCACTCCTCACACTCCACTCCTCACACTCCACTCCACTCCTCACACTCCACTCTACTCCTCACACTCCACTCCTCACACTCCACTCCACTCCACTCTACACACTCCACTCCACACATTCCACTCCTCACACTCCTCTCCACACACTCCACACTCCACTCTACACACTCCACACACATCACACATTCCATTCCACTTCACACACTCCACTTCACTCCATACACTCCACCCCACTCACACCACTCCACTCCTCAGACTCCACACACTCTACTCACTCCACACACTCCACTCCACACACTCCACACACTCCGCTCACTCCACAAACTCCACTCCACACATTCTACTCCACACGCTCCACACACTCCACTCCACACACTCCACTCCATATACTCCACTCCACTCCACACACCTCCACTCCACACACTTCACTCCACACACTCCATTCCACACACTCCACTCCACTCCATACACTTCACTCCACACACTTCACTCCACTCCACACACTCCTCTCCACACACTCCACTCCACACACTCCACTCCACTCCACACACTCCACTCCACACACTCCACATACTCCACTGACTCCACTCCACACACTCCACTCCACACACTCTGCTCCACATACTCTACTCCACTCCTCACACTCCACACACTCCATACACTCCACTCTGCACACTCCACTCCACACACTCCACTCCACACCACACACTCCACTCAACACACTCCACTCCACACCACACACTCCACTACACACACTCCACTCCACACACTCCATACACTCCACTCTGCACACTCCACTCCACACACTCCACTCCACACCACACACTCCACACACTCCACACACTCCACACATTCCATTCCACTCCACACACTCCACTCCACACACACCACTACCCTCCACCCACTCCACTCCACTCACACACTCTACTCCACTCACTCCATTTCACTCCACACACTCCACACACTCCACTCCACACATTCCACATACTCCACAAACTCCACTCCACACACTCCACATTGATGAATACAGGCCCCAGCTAGGCCCGCAGGACACAAGGGTTCGCTCTCCTGCAATGGAATCTATAAGGAAGTTGGCACGGAAACCGCAAAGTACAAAGACAAGGTTTATTAACCCTTAAGGGTGGTCCTACAATCCATACAATACCCTTCAGTATTGCATAGAGTAGCACAAAGAACTTGCGTACACAGTCCCCTTTTATACACAACAGAGGGGCTCATAAGTGGGAGGATACAACATGAGGCAAGGAATGTTACCTTTTATGGACATTTTCGATACAAGATCAATATGTGGGCGGAGCTGACATACTCCTTGAGCCCGCGAAAACATGGTCAAGCAAGGACTAACTGATAACAGATGTGGTCAAGCCTGGGCATGCGCCAGGCGGACAAAGGAACTATTTATAGACTGTTACTAGGCAGATTACAAGAGCAACTAACACGAAGATAGGACTCTTCTCGTGTTGAGCACGTGGAGACATGACAATACAAAATGGAGTCCAAACTTCAGTCAACATAACGAAAGAGACATGTGTAAGGCAGGAGAATTCATGTCTTTAGTAAATGCTTAATCACATCGTGGTTTCAATTTACAACAGACGACCCTTTCAGCATTTACTGAAGACATCCGGTTTGTTAGGATAATCATCGTATATGTCAATTGTCATCATTTCTTCTACTTCTTTAGCTAAACGTTTCTGATAAGTGACATTGGCAATAGCTTTCTTATCGGGAATACAGAATGATACACATAAGGAACAGAGCAAAGGACCACATTGGACACAGATGCAGCAAGAAAACAGAACTGCTATAATTATACAGAGACCAGTTAAAACCTTCCAACCCCAAGCAGTGATCAATGCCCAAAACCATCCAGAAAAGGACCAAGTGCCGTTTTCTGTATGGATTTCAGCTGCAATTTTATGCAACCTGTTAATTGCATTATAGACTGACGGTGTGTGGTCAGGGATAAACACACAGCAACTACTTCCGATAATTTTACAAGCTCCACCTCGATCAGCTAACATAACATCTAACACCATACGATTCTGCAATGCAACAATTCTGGTAATCTGCAATTCTTCCGTAAGATTCCCAAGAGCAGCAGCGGTTTGGTTTGTCACAGCCTCTACCACTCTTGTTAATCTTCGAACTTTCATACTATTTAGGGCAGCTCCAACGAAGAAAAACAATCCTAAATTAAAATCAATATACTGCTGCAGACTGGTGTCAGTCTGATCCACGTCATCAATTGATAGAGTACGCTTATACCTATTTACAGTCACATTATTTAACAACTTCAAATCCTTATGATAGGATGCAGG
The DNA here is from genome assembly GCF_964204655.1 of Triturus cristatus. Classification (NCBI taxonomy): domain Eukaryota; kingdom Metazoa; phylum Chordata; class Amphibia; order Caudata; family Salamandridae; genus Triturus; species Triturus cristatus. Next base: position 42,553 of record NW_028187801.1, on the reverse strand, counting down.
TGCCAAAAATACAGGAGGCAATAGAAATGCTACATAACATACTCCGGACCAACCGGCTGGCAAACGGTAATAACCTTTATTTCCACATACGAAGTATGTATTATGGGATGCTAAGAAGGTACTGTTATTCAACCCGTCGATGTTTAATATGGTAATACAATCACTAACACCAACAGGAATATAACCCACACTCTGGACACACAGGTCCGCTTGAGCTTGTGCCACTTGAATCACAAATTTGTCTTTTCCCACAGTGTCTCTGGTGTTCGTGAAAACATAAGGAATCGATTCATTGTCTGGTCGATACTCTTCCCATTCCCAAATTGTCCCATTCGCTTGCGGATATCCATCTTTATCCTGATGACATTCTTTATTGAGTCTAAAGAGTAATCGTCCCACTGTGGGTTTCCGTGTGGCAAAAAGCAAAGTGTACCATGCTCTACAAGAGCCATTATGAGAGAAAGGAAGAGGTATGAATGGCGTTCCTCCTTTCTTCTGATGAGCTGGCATCATACCACATATCCAACAGTTCGTAGCATTCGTGGCAACGTGGGTATGATGCAACATCTGAATGAAAGTGTTATTCAAATAAGACTGACGATGCTTCAATTCTTGATACGGAAGGGTATAGAAGTAGTGCTCCTCAGGCACTGGAGTGGTTAACACAAGTAACTCTCGAGCAGGAGTCACATCCTCCACAAACCATGTGGTTATCCCAACAATAGCTACTGTGAGCATAAAACCTGTTGCACAAAGGATCTTCTTTTTCTCCATGTCAGAATAGAGAATCAATATCTTCCTGAAACTAAAAGGTTTGTCAGAACTCTTCCCCTTAGGCAGCGGTCGATTTCTTCACCAACGGGCCAAGACGGGTGTCGCTACACTAATGCAGGGCTGATCCCCCCCCCTTGCCTCATTGGCTGTCCGTTTCACTAACCCAAGGGCCGTTCTGACAACATGTCCCGATACTGAAGGATTCACTTTCTTGGCCTCAGATGATATCGCTTTCCTCCAGGAATCACGTGGTCCGGAAAGAGCTCCTCAGCGTCGTTCGATTCCACAGCACGGCCTTTCTCTGTGGTCAGAATCTCTCGTTGATCGGTCAATACAGCAGGCTCCACCAATCCGGGCGGTACTTTGCGGCAGTGCAGGGAATGGATCCAATTCTTTCTGTTGGAAACTCGCACAGCCGTCCTTGTTGCAAGTAAGACTTGCTCAGGACCAACCCATCTCGGCTCCAAGCTGTTCGTCCTGTCAAAAATCTTCACCATGACATAGTCTCCAGGCCGGAGACTATGTCCTTCGCCGGTGGACCGATCAGGGAGCGCCTCCCGGACCTGTTGATGAATAGAAACCAAGTTATCCGTTAACTGCGCCAGATAATCATTCATCATTACACAAGGTACATCATACACAGTCTTAGATTTTGGTGGACCCCAAATATTCATTTGGCGTCCAAAGACAATCTCGTACGGTGTAAGACCGGTTCGAGAGTGCGGTACCGACCTAATTGACAATAACGCCAGTGGTAAAGCATCTGGCCAAGTCAAAGACGTCGAAGCTTGGATTTTAGCAATCTTGAGCTTCAGTGTACCATTATACTTCTCGACTAGTCCTGCAGATTGAGGGTGAAATACTGCGTGGAACTTCTGGGTGATGCCCAGACCCTTCAAAACATACTTTATAACATCCGCTATAAAGTGGGGTCCGTTATCACTCCACAGAAGTCTACAAACGCCATATCGAGGGAAGAACTCCTTCAACAGCATCTTGGCGGTAGTCATTGCAGTATTGTCTTTCGTAGGGTATGCCTCAACCCATTTGCTAAAGGCACAAACCACTACTAGAACATACTTCAAATTGTTACAGCGCTCAAGCTGGATGTAATCCATCTGCAGAACCTCAAAGGGTGCAGTAGGTGTTACAAATCCTCCTGCTGGGGTTCGAGTACCCTTTCCTGTGTTGTACCTCAGGCAGATCATACAGGTCTGCACCACCCTCTTTGCCGTGCTAGCAATCTCTGGATGCTCCCAGACTTGGGTAAGCAATTTTACAATTGCGGAAGCTCCAACATGTGCTAGCCCATGTGCCATCTGAACCATAGGTTGTACAAAAGCCGTGGGTAATTTCCATCTATCCATCTGCTTATTTCTCCAGCAACCCTCATCATCCAATTCTCCCTCACTGGACCATTGCTCCCATTCTTTATCAGAAGCGGTCCTCTGTATTTCTCGCACTTCTTCCTTCGCATCATGCCATCTTTCTACTTGCGACTTCACTACATACATGGCAGTAGCACCGGGCTGCATCGCAGTCTCCCGTGCCACCCGGTCTGCTAACGCATTCCCTTCTCCAACTTTATCGACTACTTTCCTATGGGCGCTACATTTAATGATGGCAATTTTCTTCGGATATGTCAATGCAGTTAAAAGATTATGAACTAACTCCCCATGCATTATTTGTACTCCATGTGACGTTAAAAACCCTCTCTCCTTCCAGAGCAGGCCGAAATTGTGCGCTACTCCGAAGGCATACCGGCTATCTGTATAAATATTCACACACAATCCTGTACTGAGCTCACATGCTCGTGTTAATGCTATCAGTTCCGCTGCTTGAGCTGATTTCTGTGGTATGCGTGCTGTCTCCACTATTGTTTGCAATGTGGTAATTGCATACGCTGCCGAAGTCGTACCATCTGGTAGCTTCAAGCATGACCCGTCCACCCACAGTTCTCCATCTACATCTGGAAAGGGCGTATCCTGGAGATCAATACGACCCTTTGTTTGTTCCTCAGTCACAAGAATACAATCATGTGCTTTCCGTGCTTCAGACTGAGTCTCGAGGTATGGCAACAATGTGGCCGGATTTAACGTCACGCACCTCTTTAACGTAATATGAGGAGCCAAAAGCGTCAGCTCATATCCCGTTAAACGGGCACTGGTCAAATGCTGCGTCTTTGTCTGATTAAGCAGGGCATCAACAGCATGGGGGACTAATACCAACAGCTTATGAGATAACACAATTCCCTCGCTTTGGCGTATTGACACAGCTGTCGCCGCAACCAAGCGAAAACAACCAGGCAATGCTCGGGCAACAGGATCAAGTACAGCCGAAAAATATGCACAAGGGCGCTGCTTGTCGCCGTGCATCTGAACTAAAACTGATAATGCACATCCATCTTTCTCATGCACATACAGCGAAAAAGGTTTGGTATAATCAGGGGTCCCTAACACTGGTGCTGAACAGAGAGCCTGTCGCAATTTCTGAAAGGCAGTGTCACACTCATTCGTCCAAGGAAGCGGAATAGGTGTGTCTTTTGTCAAAAGGGCTAACAATGGCTTAGCTATGTGTGAAAACCCTAGTATCCATTGCATACAAAACGAAACGAGACCCAAAAATGCACGCACGTCCTTCTGCGTGGACGGCGTCGGCGTGTCCAGAATTACTTGGACACGATCTGGTGTGAGTGCACGCCCCTCCTTAGACAAAAGGTGACCCAGATAAGTCACCTTTGGTCTACAGAATTGCAACTTTTTCCGAGATACTTTGTGATTGTGGGATGCTGTGAGAAGTTGGCCTGGTATATGATGCTCACTAGTTAAAGTGATCACCTTGTACCATGCCAAGCAACCCTTATGGTGTGGTTGTAAGTCAACCTTTTCGGACTAGCTGCCCTAGTGGTAGCGTAGGCTAAGCAGTCTTTGAGGCTAAACTCGTGAAGCGTGTTAAGCAGGCTGTTTTACCAATAGTAACCCCCTTTTATACCAATGAAAGGACACCACACAGATATATATTCAAAATATATATGTATTTATTTCTCAAAGTAACCCCTAGTCTCTTTATGAGCACAGGAGCACAAATCGTCAAACAAGATTATCACAGAATACACAGAAGTTGCACGTTATATGGATAGGCCCTGGTGGCCACTCAAACCATATACTAAAATAGTGGTATAAGTACCACGAACAGAAAAGGGAAAAGGCCTAGGGCCTCTAGAATCGCTGGGCCTACAAGGAGCTAACGTCAGTTAGTGACCAGGAGGTCCACGGGTGGCGTGTGCAGAGCAAATAGTCACACGCGTGCTCCCATAGGTTTCAATGGGTGCGTAAAAAGTACAAAGTTACTGCAAAGGAGATCTTCCGGGTTGACTAGGAACTTAAGATTTGGAACACAGGCACTAGAGATGTATTACTACACATGGGCACCGGAGTACCAGCTTTACCTCACCCACAGGAAGCGGGTGCATAGGCCTCAAAGTGCGTCGGGTTTCTTCTATCTGTTCCGTTGAGCCTGGGACAAAGATGCTGCAGGCGGTCGGTCGGGAAGAGATGCAGTGGATCCAAGAGTGGATCGGAGATGTGGAAGACCTGTAAGCAGAGGGGACAGTGTTCACAGTCACTAGCCAGTGACCAGCGTGGCACCAGGTGGGTACCAGGCGATGTCGGGTGCAAACAGGTGATGAGGGGTAGCTTGTCTCCGCAGCCACGTGGTCCCTGAAGGTCGACGACGTCCAGGAGTCGGCTCACGAGCTGTCCCACGCAGGCTCTCGCTGTCGGCGGTGTCGGCGACTTGATTGAAGCAAACAAGCCTTGGCAAAAGCAATTGTAGAAGGATTCGGAAATCAGCTGTTGGTTCTGACCAGCAAGGTCAGAGGGATTGCTCCTTTGGAGGGGAGCAAGGGCCAGTCTGGAGCAACCAGACCAGCGGTGTTTGTCGTAGATTTCGTCGCCAAGATGGCCACTAGCCAGCGGGCCAGCAACCGGTTAGGCGCGTCGAGTGGCAAAATGCAGAAGGGCCCCACGCAGATCGTGGAGATGCTGGAGGGCTCACCTTTGGTGCAGATGCTGCTCGAGGGTTGGGCTTCTCAGGACCCAAAGCACAACTTGGAGGGAGCCTCGGTTGTTGCACTTGTCAGCTTGTCGTAGTCGTTTCAAGATGGCTGGCTCCACGTGTCTCGGTGCCTCCACGGGTCTCCTCTTTGCAGGGACTGTGGATCGGGCGGTGAGAGGTCTGGAGGTCCAGGTCTTGTCAGTCTCTGGGCTCGGGCTCCGGCGGGAGGCGGCGGCAAAGCAGACGGTGATTCGCTGGATGGTGCTTGCGTTAGCAAGGTGGTCACTCCCTGACCACAGGGGAGATTTTCTTCAGTCTTCTGTGCAGCAGAATGTCGAAGTTCCCGTCTTCTTCTTAGTTTCAAGTTGATTCCAGGATGTCTGAAGTCTTAGGACACAGCTCCTACCTTTATTCGGATTCTAGGGGCCGGACTACCTGCTAGGTCCCTCCCTATGGGTGGGACCAGGAAGGGGGGTGGTTACACCCCCAATCCTTTGTCCAGCTCGCCCCAGGCCCGGGACTGGTGTGCCCCAGGACCGGTTTGATCTGGCATATGCACCGAGGCTCCTTGTGAGCCACAGGCATGTCTGGTTTCTTTCAAGCCCTACCTGACCAATACACAAAATCCTGTCTGGGGTGGTGCTCGCACCTCCCCTGGCAGGAAACCCTTTGTCCACACCTCCCAAGCTGGAAGGACTCCCAGCAGCAGGAGGGCAGACTTGTGTCTGTGGTGGCAGCATCCATTTTGTGGAGCTGAGGCTATGTCTGATTTTACCCGGGTTTCAGGTACTGTACATGTCGTGTCCCTCTAGAAGGGTGGAATGCTAACCCCGTCACCAGAATTGGCGAGGGGTTAGTATTCCAATTCGTATGACACCTTACTCGACATGTTTTGATAAAGCCAAACCAAAGATAGCATTTAACCGCGAGGTTCATAATGCACTTAAGAGTATATGGTATGACGATATCTGGAAACAGTAGAAGGAAGTTGTTCCGACCACTGCAGACAGGCTCAGCTCATGCCAGAGCACCATCTCACATGGAACCAAGCACTCTGCCTTCAGGATTGTTAAGGCCTGCCATAGGAGTGACTTATAGGTTACCAGGTGTCCCATTTAAGTTTAGGTATAGGTATACTACTCCTAAGTAAGAGGTGATTACACCAACTTACCCCAGCTGAGTGATCAGCCAGTTGTGTCAGATTGTTAGGCCAAGCCTGGGGTGGCATAATACATGCTGCAGCCCCTGGCAGGCCTTGGGTACACCAATGCCCTGGGTACCTAGTGTACACTGGTACAGGGGCTGACAGGGTGATCCAACCAATTGGGTATGTACCTAGGGTACATGGAGTCCATTTTACAGAGAGAGCAGATAGCCTGAGAGCCTGAATGGCAGGATCTCAGGCCAACTAAGTCGAAAAACCAGCTAGACACTAGGCAAAAATTTGGGGGTAACCATAGTCAGATATCCACCTTCCTACACAACCCCCCCCCAAACGAAGGGAGATAAGGCTGACCTTGACCAGGTAAGCCTATATTGCCCAAGTGGCCATATAAGGAGGAACCAGCACTGGCATGGTTACCCCCTGTCTCATGGTCCACTAAGCAATCCCTCACCCTAAGGGTATCAGAGGGTCTCCACCATAGGGAATCTCTACCTTTGGTGTGTCTTGGCAAAGTAAAAGGCTGGTGTTGAGATGGAGTACTGAAGTGAGTGTCCTCAAAGTGAGGCCTCAGCTTCCTCCAATCATCCTCCACCATGGATGCCTTTCTTTCCTTAACTGAGTTGCACTGTGCTCTCAGGGTCAGCCTCTGGCTACCTAAAGCTGGAGGCTGGGTCCCTTTTGTGGGCTTACTGGAGGGACAGGTCAGGTCTGGGGCCCTAAGGTCCCATGTTTGCCTGTGCCCAACAGAATCCCTCTGGGGGAGGTCCCTAACTACCTGTAAAGGAGATCCCTCAGGAATGTTTTTACCCATCACCTGGCTAGGACTACTAGCCAGGCAATCCTCATTCTTTTGATGGGGGGGTTCTTGTGGACAGGGGCCCTCTGGGGGTCCACTGGCCTCCCTGACCTCTGCAGCCCTGGGCTGACTGAGGCAGGGTAGAGAGAGGCAGGCTACCTGCACCAGACTGGGTCCCACCTTGGAAGGGGCCACTGACATCAGAGGCTCTGCCAGGCCAGGCCTGGCTACCTCTGGGGCAGTTCCTTCACAAGGGGTGAGGTCAGCTCCCTGAGGAGGCTGACTTTTTCCTAATGTCTGGGGAGAGGGAGACTTTTCTTCTTCCCCACTACTCTCTGTTTGTGTGGAGTGATCCATAGTTTCAGGCTTCACTACACCTATGTCAGTCTGAGTATAGGCTGAGACCATTACAGCCTTGCCAACCTTTTCAGGGGGGCACTCAGTTTGTGTTTGAGCTGTGACCGTCACAGCTCTGCCAGTCTCTACAGGGAAGTCTGTCTGTGCCTGGGCGGTGGCTACCACTGCCCTTCCAACCTTTTCAGGGAGGAAATCTATTTGGACAGGGGTTGTGAATGGCACAACCCCCCTACCCTTTTGTGACAGGCCTACCATTTTAGAATGGGTGTCTTGTTCAACTCCAGCCCAGGCTGAGAGTTCTAAGTCATTCCCCAGTAAGCAGTCTACAGGCAAGGTTGGGGACACTGCTACCCTTTTAGGGCCAGTGACCCCTCCCCAGCTGAGACATACCTCTGCCATGGGATGACTGTTTTGTTTGCCATCAATGTTAGTCACCTGGTAGGAGAAACCAGGCAAAAGCTGCTCAGAGGGAACTAGCCAATGGGCCACCATTGTGATGCTAGCTCCAGTGTCTCTGTAGGCCTCAGCTTTTGTACCATTGATGTAGGGCTCCTGTCTGTACCTACCCAAAGTGTTGGGACAGGCAGTGAAGTTGGCAAACCCCATGCCACCATCACAGACAAGAGTGGTTGCTGTAGGGGAATTGGCTAAGCCAGGGTCCCCCTGTGTTCCCCAAGTAAACCCACCCAAATTTTTGGGGGCACTCCCACCACCTGGGGGATTACTGCTGACAGTAATAGGTGGTGTGACAGGAGTAATTGGAGGAACAGTTTTGTTTTTAGCCCTTGGGCAACCGCTGTCAGTTTTCCAATGCCCAGGAGTTTTACACTCATGGCAGTAGGGCTTTTTAGCTGTGGTAGAGGAGGGAGCTTGGGACCCACCACCCTGTGTGGAGTTTTGGGGCCCTGAGGAAGGTTTCTCTTTTTCTTTATCCCCACCCTTCTCTTGAGGCTTGGTGGTATCTTTCTTTTGGTCACCACCCTGGTTTTTAGGCCTGATCCTGGTCCTGACCCATTTATCTGCCCTCTTTCCCAATTCTTGGGGAGAGGTCAAATCTGAGTCTACCAGGTGTTGATGGAGAAGCTGGTTTTGACAATTACTTAAAATCTGCTCTCTCATCATCAAATTGTACAATCCTGTATAATCAGACACCTTACTTCCCAGCAACCAACCCTCCAAAGCCTTAGTGGCACATTCCACATATTCAGACCAGTCCTGAGTCTGTGTCTTCTGGGTGTCTCTGAACATTAACCTGTACTGTTCAGTGGTTAAGCCTAACCCATCAACTAGGACACTCTTCAGGACTCTGTAATTTCTGACATCCTCTTCTCTAACAGTGAGGAGTCTGTCTCTGCCTCTTCCTTCAAAGGAGAGCCAGAGGATTGCTGCCCACTGATCTTCAGGAACCTGCTGTACTTTGCAGGCTCTCTCAAGAGCAGTTATCCACTTGTGGATGTCATCCCCACTTTTGTAGGGGGGCACAACCTTAGACAGGTTTCTATTGTCGAAAACCCTATCTTTGTCCTTAGGGACAATGCTGCCACCAGTGGGTATAGACCCACTCTCTTTATGCTGTCTAGCCTTGCTAAGTTTCTCTTCCATCAGGGCTACTTCTAGCTCCTGCTTCCTGATCCTCAGCTGGGCCTCTTGCATCTTGGCCTCATGTTCCCTCCTCTGAGGGGTGGTCATCCTTCTCCTGGAGTGACCTTGAGAGCCTCTAGAGCCATGGGAAGCATTGGAGTCACCTGAGCGATTCCTTTGCCTTCCCAGCCCTGTGTTAAGTCCACTGGGGAGATCCAGTGGGTTGAACCCACTGTCAGTCCCAAATAGCCTTGGTTTAGCTGGGCCAAGTATAACACTTGGCACTGGGCTAGTTCTCCCTTCATCCTCACTACTGTCAGTATCCTTTTCACTCTCATCCTCTGTGGTAGGCATCCCATCTAAGGGGTGACTATTGGGAAGGGGTACTTCAGTGGCATCTTTAGAAGGGGGGCCTCCTGTTCCTGTCCCTAAGGGGGCTAACTGGGAAGCTTTCTTGAGTGCTCTCTGATTCTCATCATTCTGTAAGAGCTCTCTGAGCTCAGCAGAGTTTGGGTTCTTGGGCTGTTTAAGGCCTCTAAGAGTTGCCAAATGCCTGAGCTCATTCTGATTAAGGGTAGCAAAGCTGGATGGTGCCCTCTGGGGGTCACTCTCAACAGAGATGGGTACAGTGGACCCCTCTGCCCCGGCCATTGCTCTTAAGTGTGGGTGGATGTGTTGCAATCTACCTACACTTGGGTTTACCTACTAAACCTATCTAGTAGTTGTAGTCAGGGTGTGCTACTCCCTTTGCTCTACAACAACTAAGTTCAGTAGAACTTATGTATATCTAATCTTGTTTTATATGTACCTACAGGTACCTATGTGATCTTTCAATTGGTAACCAAGAGATTACAATGGTAAAACACAGCAAGCTCAAATCCAACCGCTGCTCACCAATGTGAGAAGTTGGCCTGGTATATGATGCTCACTAGTTAAAGTGATCACCTTGTACCATGCCAAGCAACCCTTATGGTGTGGTTGTAAGTCAACCTTTTCGGACTAGCTGCCCTAGTGGTAGCGTAGGCTAAGCAGTCTTTGAGGCTAAACTCGTGAAGCGTGTTAAGCAGGCTGTTTTACCAATAGTAACCCCCTTTTATACCAATGAAAGGACACCACACAGATATATATTCAAAATATATATGTATTTATTTCTCAAAGTAACCCCTAGTCTCTTTATGAGCACAGGAGCACAAATCGTCAAACAAGATTATCACAGAATACACAGAAGTTGCACGTTATATGGATAGGCCCTGGTGGCCACTCAAACCATATACTAAAATAGTGGTATAAGTACCACGAACAGAAAAGGGAAAAGGCCTAGGGCCTCTAGAATCGCTGGGCCTACAAGGAGCTAACGTCAGTTAGTGACCAGGAGGTCCACGGGTGGCGTGTGCAGAGCAAATAGTCACACGCGTGCTCCCATAGGTTTCAATGGGTGCGTAAAAAGTACAAAGTTACTGCAAAGGAGATCTTCCGGGTTGACTAGGAACTTAAGATTTGGAACACAGGCACTAGAGATGTATTACTACACATGGGCACCGGAGTACCAGCTTTACCTCACCCACAGGAAGCGGGTGCATAGGCCTCAAAGTGCGTCGGGTTTCTTCTATCTGTTCCGTTGAGCCTGGGACAAAGATGCTGCAGGCGGTCGGTCGGGAAGAGATGCAGTGGATCCAAGAGTGGATCGGAGATGTGGAAGACCTGTAAGCAGAGGGGACAGTGTTCACAGTCACTAGCCAGTGACCAGCGTGGCACCAGGTGGGTACCAGGCGATGTCGGGTGCAAACAGGTGATGAGGGGTAGCTTGTCTCCGCAGCCACGTGGTCCCTGAAGGTCGACGACGTCCAGGAGTCGGCTCACGAGCTGTCCCACGCAGGCTCTCGCTGTCGGCGGTGTCGGCGACTTGATTGAAGCAAACAAGCCTTGGCAAAAGCAATTGTAGAAGGATTCGGAAATCAGCTGTTGGTTCTGACCAGCAAGGTCAGAGGGATTGCTCCTTTGGAGGGGAGCAAGGGCCAGTCTGGAGCAACCAGACCAGCGGTGTTTGTCGTAGATTTCGTCGCCAAGATGGCCACTAGCCAGCGGGCCAGCAACCGGTTAGGCGCGTCGAGTGGCAAAATGCAGAAGGGCCCCACGCAGATCGTGGAGATGCTGGAGGGCTCACCTTTGGTGCAGATGCTGCTCGAGGGTTGGGCTTCTCAGGACCCAAAGCACAACTTGGAGGGAGCCTCGGTTGTTGCACTTGTCAGCTTGTCGTAGTCGTTTCAAGATGGCTGGCTCCACGTGTCTCGGTGCCTCCACGGGTCTCCTCTTTGCAGGGACTGTGGATCGGGCGGTGAGAGGTCTGGAGGTCCAGGTCTTGTCAGTCTCTGGGCTCGGGCTCCGGCGGGAGGCGGCGGCAAAGCAGACGGTGATTCGCTGGATGGTGCTTGCGTTAGCAAGGTGGTCACTCCCTGACCACAGGGGAGATTTTCTTCAGTCTTCTGTGCAGCAGAATGTCGAAGTTCCCGTCTTCTTCTTAGTTTCAAGTTGATTCCAGGATGTCTGAAGTCTTAGGACACAGCTCCTACCTTTATTCGGATTCTAGGGGCCGGACTACCTGCTAGGTCCCTCCCTATGGGTGGGACCAGGAAGGGGGGTGGTTACACCCCCAATCCTTTGTCCAGCTCGCCCCAGGCCCGGGACTGGTGTGCCCCAGGACCGGTTTGATCTGGCATGTGCACCGAGGCTCCTTGTGAGCCACAGGCATGTCTGGTTTCTTTCAAGCCCTACCTGACCAATACACAAAATCCTGTCTGGGGTGGTGCTCGCACCTCCCCTGGCAGGAAACCCTTTGTCCACACCTCCCAAGCTGGAAGGACTCCCAGCAGCAGGAGGGCAGACTTGTGTCTGTGGTGGCAGCATCCATTTTGTGGAGCTGAGGCTATGTCTGATTTTACCCGGGTTTCAGGTACTGTACATGTCGTGTCCCTCTAGAAGGGTGGAATGCTAACCCCGTCGCCAGAATTGGCGAGGGGTTAGTATTCCAATTCGTATGACACCTTACTCGACATGTTTTGATAAAGCCAAACCAAAGATAGCATTTAACCGCGAGGTTCATAATGCACTTAAGAGTATATGGTATGACGATATCTGGAAACAGTAGAAGGAAGTTGTTCCGACCACTGCAGACAGGCTCAGCTCATGCCAGAGCACCATCTCACATGGAACCAAGCACTCTGCCTTCAGGATTGTTAAGGCCTGCCATAGGAGTGACTTATAGGTTACCAGGTGTCCCATTTAAGTTTAGGTATAGGTATACTACACCTAAGTAAGAGGTGATTACACCAACTTACCCCAGCTGAGTGATCAGCCAGTTGTGTCAGATTGTTAGGCCAAGCCTGGGGTGGCATAATACATGCTGCAGCCCCTGGCAGGCCTTGGGTACACCAATGCCCTGGGTACCTAGTGTACACTGGTACAGGGGCTGACAGGGTGATCCAACCAATTGGGTATGTACCTAGGGTACATGGAGTCCATTTTACAGAGAGAGCAGATAGCCTGAGAGCCTGAATGGCAGGATCTCAGGCCAACTAAGTCGAAAAACCAGCTAGACACTAGGCAAAAATTTGGGGGTAACCATAGTCAGATATCCACCTTCCTACAGATGCCAAAAAAGAAAGCAAGGACAACGTACTCCTTTCACACAACTCCGAAGTGTCAGCCGCCAGCAAGATGTCGTCGACATATTGAATGAGGGCGACACCCTCGGGCAGAACAAAGGAGTCCAATTGTCTTTTCAAAGCTTGACTGTAAATGCTAGGTGTGAGAAGTTGGCCTGGTATATGATGCTCACTAGTTAAAGTGATCACCTTGCACCATGCCAAGCAACCCTTATGGTGTGGTTGTAAGTCAACCTTTTCGGACTAGCTGCCCTAGTGGTAGCGTAGGCTAAGCAGTCTTTGAGGCTAAACTCGTGAAGCGTGTTAAGCCAGCTGTTTTACCAAATGTAACCCCCTTTTATACCAATGAAAGGACACCACACAGATATATATTCAAAATATATATGTATTTATTTCTCAAAGTAACCCCTAGTCTCTTTATGAGCACAGGAGCACAAATCGTCAAACAAGATTATCACAGAATACACAGAAGTTGCACGTTATATGGATAGGCCCTGGTGGCCACTCAAACCATATACTAAAATAGTGGTATAAGTACCACGAACAGGAAAGGGAAAAGGCCTAGGGCCTCTAGAATCGCTGGGCCTACAAGGAGCTAACGTCAGTTAGTGACCAGGAGGTCCACGGGTGGCGTGTGCAGAGCAAATAGTCACACACGTGCTCCCATAGGTTTCAATGGGTGCGTAAAAAGAACAAAGTTACTGCAAAGGAGATCTTCCGGGTTGACTAGGAACTTAAGATTTGGAACACAGGCACTAGAGATGTAATACTACACTTGGGCACAGGTGTGCCAGCTTTACCTCACCCACAGGAAGCGGGTGCATAGGCCTCGAAGTGCGTCGGGTTTCTTCTATCTGTTCCGTGGAGCTTGAAGACAAAGATGCTGCAGGCGGTCGGTCCGGGAGAGATGCAGTGGATCCAAGAGTGGATCGGAGATGTTGAAGACCTGTAAGCAGAGGGGACAGTGTTCACAGTCACTAGCCAGTGACCAGCGTGGCACCAGGTGGGTACCAGGCGATGTCGGGTGCAAACAGGTGATGAGGGGTAGCTTGTCTCCGCAGCCACGTGGTCCCTGAAGGTCGACGATGTCCAGGAGTCGGCTCACGAGCTGTCCCACGCAGGCTCTCGCTGTCGGCGGTGTCGGCGACTTGATCGAAGCAAACAAGCCTTGGCAAAAGCAATTGTAGGAGGATTCGGAAATCAGCTGTTGGTTCTGACCAGCAAGGTCAGAGGGATTGCTCCTTTGGAGGGGAGCAAGGGCCAGTCTGGAGCAACCAGACCAGCAGTGTATTTCGTAGAGTTCGTTGCCAAGATGGCCACTAGCCAGCGGGCCAGCAACCGGTTAGGCGCGTCGAGTGGCAAAATGCAGAAGGGCCCCACGCAGATCGTGGAGATGCTGGAGGGCTCACCTTTGGTGCAGATGCTGCTCGAGGGTTGGCCTTCTCAGGACCCAAAGCACAACTTGGAGGGAGCCTCGGTTGTTGCACTGGTCAGCTTGTCGTAGTCGTTCCAAGATGGCTGGCTCCACGTGTCTCGGTGCCTCCACGGGTCTCCTCTTTTCAGGGACTGTGGATCGGGCGGTGAGAGGTCTGGAGGTCCAGGTCTTGTCAGTCTCTGGGCTCGGGCTCCGGCGGGAGGCGGCGGCAAAGCAAACGTTGATTCGCTGGATGGTGCTTGCGTTAGCAAGGTGGTCACTCCCTGACCACAGGGGAGATTTTCTTCAGTCTTCTGTGCGGCAGAATGTCGAAGTTCCCGTCTTCTTCTTAGTTTCAAGTTGATTCCAGGATGTCTGAAGTCTTAGGACACAGCTCCTACCTTTAAGCGGATTCTAGGGGCCGGACTACCTGCTAGGTCCCTCCCTAAGGGTGGGACCAGGAAGGGGGGTGGTTACACCCCCAATCCTTTGTCCAGCTCGCCCCAGGCCCGGGACTGGTGTGCCCCAGGACCGGTTTGAACTGGCATATGCACCGAGGCTCCTTGTGAGCCACAGGCATGTCTGGTTTCTTTCAAGCCCTACCTGACCAATACACAAAATCCTGTCTGGGGTGGTGCACGCACCTCCCCTGGCAGGAAACCCTTTGTCCACACCTCCCAAGCTGGAAGGACTCCCAGCAGCAGGAGGGCAGACTTGTGTCTGTGGTGGCAGCATCCACTTTGTGGAGCTGAGGCTATGTCTGATTTTACCCGGGTTTCAGGTACTGTACATGTCGTGTCCCTTTAGAAGGGTGGAATGCTAACCCCGTCGCCAGAATTGGCGAGGGGTTAGTATTCCAATTCGTATGACACCTTACTCGACATGTTTTGATAAAGCCAAACCAAAGATAGCATTTAACCGCGAGGTTCATAATGCACTTAAGAGTATATGGTATGACGATATCTGGAAACAGTAGAAGGAAGTTGTTCCGACCACTGCAGACAGGCTCAGCTCATGCCAGAGCACCATCTCACATGGAACCAAGCACTCTGCCTTCAGGATTGTTAAGGCCTGCCATAGGAGTGACTTATAGGTTTCCAGGTGTCCCATTTAAGGTTAGGTATAGGTATACTACACCTAAGTAAGAGGTGATTACACCAACTTACCCCAGCTGAGTGATCAGCCAGTTGTGTCAGATTGTTAGGCCAAGCCTGGGGTGGCATAATACATGCTGCAGCCCTTGGCAGGCCTTGGGTACACCAATGCCCTGGGTACCTAGTGTACACTGGTACAGGGGCTGACAGGGTGATCCACTTCCAATTGGTTATGCACCTAGGGTGCATAGTTTTAATTTAGTAGAGAGAACAGCAGGCTGGGGGTCTGATTGGCAGGCCCACAGCCTCAATATGTCAAAAACCAGTGAAGCAAAAAGCAAAAATTTGGGGTGACCATAGGATAGCAGACCCTACTCTCCTACACAACCCCCCCCCAAACGCTGGGACATTAACCTAGCCTTGACCAGTCTCGTCTTCATGTCCTAAGTGGAAGTACCTGGAGAGACCATCTGCATTCCCATGGTCAGTACCTGGCCGGTGCTCCACTGTAAAGTCCATCCCCTGTAGGGAAATGGACCACCTAAGCAGTTTGGGGTTTTCACCCTTCATCTGATTTAGCCACAAGAGGGGCTTATGGTCGGTCTGAATCTTGAAGTGAGTGCCAAACAAGTATGGCCTCAGCTTCTTCAGGGCCCACACCACAGCAAAGGCCTCCCTCTCAATAGCTGACCAATTCTTCTCTCTGGGGGTCAACCTTCTGCTAATAAAAGCAATGGGTTGGTCTTGACCATCTACATTAAGTTGTGACAGCACAGCTCCCACACCCAACTCAGAAGCATCTGTTTGGACAATAAACTCTTTGGAGTAGTCAGGACTTTTCAGGATAGGTGCAGAGCACATGGCCTTCTTCAGGTCATCAAATGCCTTTTGACAGCTTACTGTCCACTGAACCTTTTTGGGCATCTTCTTGGATGTCAGATCATTAAGAGGAGTCACAATGGACCCATAGTTCTTAACAAACTTCCTGTAGTACCCAGTCAAGCCCAAGAAAGCTCGAACTTGAGTCTGGGTGGTTGGAGGGGCCAGTCCTTGATGGATTGTATCTTACTCTCCAGTGGTTGAACTTGGCCTCCACCTACAAGGTGGCCCAAATATACAACCTTACTCTGCCCTATCTGGCACTTAGTAGCCTTGATAGTGAGGCCTGCCCTCTGCAGGGCCTCAAGAGCCTTCTTCAGGTGGATCAGGTGATCCTCCCAGGTGGAGCTAAAGACAGCAATGTCATCAAGATATGCTGCACAAAAGTCATCCAACCCAGTAAGGACTTGGTTCACCAGCCTTTGGAAGGTGGCAGGTGCATTCTTCAGACCAAAGGGCATCACCACAAACTGATAATGCCCACCTGGGGTTGAGAATGCTGTTTTGGCCTTAGACTCCTCAGCTAATCTGATTTGCCAATAGCCAGCTGTTAAGTCAAATGTGCTCAAAAACTTTGCAGAAGCTAGTTTGTCTATGAGCTCATCTGCCCTTGGAATAGGGTGTGCATCTGTCCTGGTGACAGCATTGAGTCCTCTGTAATCCACACAGAACCTCATCTCTCTCTTGCCATCTTTGGTGTGAGGTTTGGGGACCAGAACCACTGGGCTAGCCCAGGGGCTCTCTGAGGGTTCAATGACACCTAATTCCAGCATTTTATGTACCTCAGCCTTTATACAGTCCCTGACGTGGTCAGGTTGTCTGTAAAGCTTGTTCTTTACAGGCAGACTGTCACCAGTGTCCACCACATGGGTACACCAGTCAGTTTGACTAGGTATCAAGGAAAACATATGTGAAAATGATTGTAGAACCTGTCTACATTCAGTCTGCTGATGGGCAGTGAGGTTGCCTCCAAGGGTCACTCCTTCAACTGAGCCATCTTCAGGGTTCTGAGACAACAGGTCTGGGAGAGGGTCACTCTCTTCCTCCTGTCCCTCATCTGTAGCCATGAGCAAGCCCATGTCTGCCCTGTCAACATATGCTTTAAGCCTGTTAACATGGAGTACCCTGTGGGGACTCCTGGGAGTTCCTAGGTCTACCAAGTAGGTGACCTCTCCCTTTTTTTCCAGGATTGTATGGGGTCCAGACCATTTGTCTTGGAGTGCTGCTGGGGCCACTGGCTCCAACACCCATACCTTCTGTCCTGGCTGAAACTCAACCAAGACAGCCTTTTGGTCATGCCAAGCTTTCTGTAAGGCCTGGCTTGCCTCAAGGTTTTTGGATGCCTTCTCCATATACTCAGCCATCCTGGAGCGGAGACCAAGTACATAGTCCACTATGTCTAGCTTAGGCTTTTTGAGAGGTAACTCCCATCCTTCCTTCACCAAACACAGTGGGCCTCTCACAGGGTGCCCAAACAACAATTCAAAGGGGCTGTAGCCAACTCCTTTTTGTGGGACCTCTCTGTAAGCAAACAGAAGGCAGGGTAGAAGGATGTCCCATCTTCGCCTGAGCTTTTCAGGTAATCCTTTGATCATACCCTTTAGGGTCTTGTTGAATCTCTCAACAAGCCCATTGCATTGTGGGTGATAAGGGGTGGTGAACTTGTAGTTGACACCACATTCCTTCCACATAGCTGTCAAGTATCCTGACATAAAGTTGGTACCTCTGTCAGATACTACCTCCTTAGGAAACCCCACTCTGGAGAATACTCTCAGCAGGGCCCTGGCCACAACAGGTGCTGTAGTGGTCCTAAGGGGAATTGCCTCTGGATACCTGGTGGCATGATCCACTACCACCAGTATAAATCTGTGCCCAGATGCAGTGGGAGGATCCATGGGACCCACTATGTCTATTCCCACTCTTTCAAAGGGGACCCCCACCACAGGTAGTGGTATTAGGGGGGCCTTTGTTGTGCCACCTGATTTGCCACTGGCTTGGCAGGTGACACAGGAGCGACAAAACTCCTTTGTATCTTCATTCATATGAGGCCAGTGAAAGTGAGGGACAAGCCTGTCCCAGGTCTTGTTCTGGCCTAAGTGTCCTGCTAAAGGAATGTCATGGGCCAAGGTAAGAAGGAAGCCCCTAAATTGCAGAGGTATGACCAACCTCCTGGTTGCACCAGGCTTGGGGTCTCTAGCCTCCGAATAAAGGAGCCCTTCATCCCAATACACTTTATGGGTACCTTGAGCATTCCCAGCAGCCTCAGCAGCAGCCAGCTGTCTGAGGGGTTCAAGAGAGGGACAGGATAACTGAGCCTGCCTCAAGTCAGCCCTTGAAGGTCCCCCTGTCCCCAGAAACTCAACCTGATCAGGTTCAAGCTCTTCAGGGACAGTTCCTTCAGGGTCCTCTAGATCAGCTTCCTGGGAAGGCTGATCATCACTCTGAGGCAGGGGGGAAGGCACAGCCTTGACCCTCCTGTTCTTCTTCTTGGTAGGTGCTTGGTCCATTGTTCCAGGATCCAAGACCTGAGGTTCAGTGAGGCACTTTTTGGCCTGTGACCTGGTCACAGCAAGGACATGTGATGATATACCTAACATCTCTGCATGAGTCCTGTACTCCACTTCGGACCATAGAGAACTCTCTAGGTCATTGCCCAACAAACATTCTACTGGGAGGTCTGCACTAACCACAACCCTTTTGAGGCCAGTTACCCCTCCCCATGAGAAGTTAACAACTGCCACACTATGTGAAGTAGTGGCATTGCTGGCATTGGTCACCAGGTAGTTCTCACCTGGTATGTACTGTCCAGGGTCCACAAAGCCTGGTGTCACCATAGTGACACTGGCACATGTGTCCCTGTAGGCTTGAGCCACTTTGTCATTAATTAAAGGAGTCTGTCTGTACTTGCCCAGGTTACTGGGGCTCACAGTCAGGGACAAATCAATGTCCCCATCACAGATCAAGACTGCCTGTGTAAGGGTTCTGTCTAAGTCAGAATCTCCTTCAGTTCCCATAGTGATTCCCACTACACCCTTTGTCTGGGGACCAACACTGCTAACAGTAGTACTGGGAGCAGGTGCCTTAGGGGCAACAGTGTTGGGGGCTCCACCCTTTTTGCAATCACTAGTCCAGTGAGTTGTATTTTTACAATGATTGCACCAGGGTTTCTTCTGACCTTCTTTCTTCTTCTTGGACTGTTGGGACCCACCCTCCTTAGCAGTAGTTTGGGGCCCTGTTGAAGACTTCTGGTCTTTAGGTTTCTGATCTCCACCCTTTTGGTCTGTTTTCTTCTGATCACCCCCTTGGCCCTGGTTCTGGTTCTTTTGCTTAACCCTGGTTCTGACCCATTTGTCTGCCTTCTTTCCCAATTCTTGGGGAGAGGTCAGATCAGAGTCAACCAAGTGTTGATGCAGTTGCTGGTTTTGACAGTTATTTAAAATCTGTTCTCTCATCATCAAATTATACAATCCTGTAAAATCAGATACCTTACTTCCCAGCAACCAACCCTCCAAAGCCTTAGTGGCACATTCAACATATTCAGACCAGTCCTGAGTCTGTGTCTTTTGGGTGTCTCTGAACATTAACCTGTACTGTTCAGTGGTTAAGCCTAACCCATCTACCAGAACACTCTTCAGGACTCTGTAGTTTCTGACATCCTCTTCTCTAACAGTGAGGAGTCTGTCTCTGCCTCTTCCTTCAAAGGAGAGCCAGAGGATTGCTGCCCACTGGTCTTCAGGAACCTGCTGTACTTTGCAGGCTCTCTCAAGAGCAGTTATCCATTTGTGGATGTCATCCCCACTTTTGTAGGGGGGCACAACCTTAGACAGGTTCCTATTGTCAAAGACCCTATCTTTGTCCTTAGGGACAATGCTGCCACCAGTGGGTATAGACCCACTCTCTCTAGGTTGCCTAGCCTTGTTCAGTTTTTCTTCCATCAGGGCTACTTCTAGCTCCTGCTTCCTGATCCTCAGCTGGGCTTCCTGCATTCTGGCCTCATGTTCCCTCCTCTGAGGGGTGGTCATCCTTTTCCTGGAGTGACCTTGAGAGCCTCTAGAGCCATGAGAAGCATTGGAGTCACCTGAGTGATTCCTTTGCCTCCCAAGCCCTGTGTTAAGTCCACTGGGGAGATCCAATGGGGTGAACCCATTGTCAGTCCCCAATAGCCTTAGTTTAGCTGGGCCAAGTATAATACTTGGCACTGGGCTAGTTCTCCCTTCATCATCACTACTTTCTGTATCCTCACCACTTTCCTCCCCTGTAGTATGGTTCTCATCTAAGGGATGGCTATTGGAACTGGGTACCTCTGTAGTATCTTCAGAAGGGGGGCCTCCTGTTCCTGACCCTAAGGGGGCTAACTGGGAAGCTTTCTTGAGTGCTCTCTGATTCTCATCATTCTGTAAGAGCTCTCTGAGCTCAGCAGAGTTTGGGTTCTTGGGCTGTTTAAGGCCTCTAAGAGTTGCCAAATGCCTGAGCTCATTCTGATTAAGGGTAGCAAAGCTGGATGTTGCCCTCTGGGGGTCACTCTCAACAGAGATGGGTACAGTGGACCCCTCTGCCCCGGCCATTGCTCTTAAGTGTGGGTGGATGTGTTGCAATCTACCTACACTTGTGTTTACCTACTAAACCTATCTAGTAGTTGTAGTCAGGGTGTGCTACTCCCTTTGCTCTACAACAACTAAGTTCAGTAGAACTTATGTATATCTAATCTTGTTTTATATGTACCTACAGGTACCTATGTGATCTTTCAATTGGTAACCAAGAGATTACAATGGTAAAACACAGCAAGCTCAAATCCAACCGCTGCTCACCAATGTGAGAAGTTGGCCTGGTATATGATGCTCACTAGTTAAAGTGATCACCTTGCACCATGCCAAGCAACCCTTATGGTGTGGTTGTAAGTCAACCTTTTCGGACTAGCTGCCCTAGTGGTAGCGTAGGCTAAGCAGTCTTTGAGGCTAAACTCGTGAAGCGTGTTAAGCCAGCTGTTTTACCAAATGTAACCCCCTTTTATACCAATGAAAGGACACCACACAGATATATATTCAAAATATATATGTATTTATTTCTCAAAGTAACCCCTAGTCTCTTTATGAGCACAGGAGCACAAATCGTCAAACAAGATTATCACAGAATACACAGAAGTTGCACGTTATATGGATAGGCCCTGGTGGCCACTCAAACCATATACTAAAATAGTGGTATAAGTACCACAAACAGGAAAGGGAAAAGGCCTAGGGCCTCTAGAATCGCTGGGCCTACAAGGAGCTAACGTCAGTTAGTGACCAGGAGGTCCACGGGTGGCGTGTGCAGAGCAAATAGTCACACGCGTGCTCCCATAGGTTTCAATGGGTGCGTAAAAAGTACAAAGTTACTGCAAAGGAGATCTTCCGGGTTGACTAGGAACTTAAGATTTGGAACACAGGCACTAGAGATGTAATACTACACTTGGGCACAGGTGTGCCAGCTTTACCTCACCCACAGGAAGCGGGTGCATAGGCCTCGAAGTGCGTCGGGTTTCTTCTATCTGTTCCGTGGAGCTTGAAGACAAAGATGCTGCAGGCGGTCGGTCCGGGAGAGATGCAGAGGATCCAAGAGTGGATCGGAGATGTTGAAGACCTGTAAGCAGAGGGGACAGTGTTCACAGTCACTAGCCAGTGACCAGCGTGGCACCAGGTGGGTACCAGGCGATGTCGGGTGCAAACAGGTGATGAGGGGTAGCTTGTCTCCGCAGCCACGTGGTCCCTGAAGGTCGACGACGTCCAGGAGTCGGCTCACGAGCTGTCCCACGCAGGCTCTCGCTGTCGGCGGTGTCGGCGACTTGATCGAAGCAAACAAGCCTTGGCAAAAGCAATTGTAGGAGGATTCGGAAATCAGCTGTTGGTTCTGACCAGCAAGGTCAGAGGGATTGCTCCTTTGGAGGGGAGCAAGGGCCAGTCTGGAGCAACCAGACCAGCAGTGTATTTTGTAGAGTTCGTCGCCAAGATGGCCACTAGCCAGCGGGCCAGCAACCGGTTAGGCGCGTTGAGTGGCAAAATGCAGAAGGGCCCCACGCAGATCGTGGAGATGCTGGAGGGCTCACCTTTGGTGCAGATGCTGCTCGAGGGTTGGTCTTCTCAGGACCCAAAGCACAACTTGGAGGGAGCCTCGGTTGTTGCACTGGTCAGCTTGTCGTAGTCGTTCCAAGATGGCTGGCTCCACGTGTCTCGGTGCCTCCACGGGTCTCCTCTTTTCAGGGACTGTGGATCGGGCGGTGAGAGGTCTGGAGGTCCAGGTCTTGTCAGTCTCTGGGCTCGGGCTCCGGCGGGAGGCGGCGGCAAAGCAGACGTTGATTCGCTGGATGGTGCTTGCGTTAGCAAGGTGGTCACTCCCTGACCACAGGGGAGATTTTCTTCAGTCTTCTGTGCGGCAGAATGTCGAAGTTCCCGTCTTCTTCTTAGTTTCAAGTTGATTCCAGGATGTCTGAAGTCTTAGGACACAGCTCCTACCTTTAAGCGGATTCTAGGGGCCGGACTACCTGCTAGGTCCCTCCCTAAGGGTGGGACCAGGAAGGGGGGTGGTTACACCCCCAATCCTTTGTCCAGCTCGCCCCAGGCCCGGGACTGGTGTGCCCCAGGACCGGTTTGAACTGGCATATGCACCGAGGCTCCTTGTGAGCCACAGGCATGTCTGGTTTCTTTCAAGCCCTACCTGACCAATACACAAAATCCTGTCTGGGGTGGTGCACGCACCTCCCCTGGCAGGAAACCCTTTGTCCACACCTCCCAAGCTGGAAGGACTCCCAGCAGCAGGAGGGCAGACTTGTGTCTGTGGTGGCAGCATCCATTTTGTGGAGCTGAGGCTATGTCTGATTTTACCCGGGTTTCAGGTACTGTACATGTCGTGTCCCTTTAGAAGGGTGGAATGCTAACCCCGTCGCCAGAATTGGCGAGGGGTTAGTATTCCAATTCGTATGACACCTTACTCGACATGTTTTGATAAAGCCAAACCAAAGATAGCATTTAACCGCGAGGTTCATAATGCACTTAAGAGTATATGGTATGACGATATCTGGAAACAGTAGAAGGAAGTTGTTCCGACCACTGCAGACAGGCTCAGCTCATGCCAGAGCACCATCTCACATGGAACCAAGCACTCTGCCTTCAGGATTGTTAAGGCCTGCCATAGGAGTGACTTATAGGTTTCCAGGTGTCCCATTTAAGGTTAGGTATAGGTATACTACACCTAAGTAAGAGGTGATTACACCAACTTACCCCAGCTGAGTGATCAGCCAGTTGTGTCAGATTGTTAGGCCAAGCCTGGGGTGGCATAATACATGCTGCAGCCCTTGGCAGGCCTTGGGTACACCAATGCCCTGGGTACCTAGTGTACACTGGTACAGGGGCTGACAGGGTGATCCACTTCCAATTGGTTATGCACCTAGGGTGCATAGTTTTAATTTAGTAGAGAGAACAGCAGGCTGGGGGTCTGATTGGCAGGCCCACAGCCTCAATATGTCAAAAACCAGTGAAGCAAAAAGCAAAAATTTGGGGTGACCAAAGGATAGCAGACCCTACTCTCCTACACTAGGGCTTTCCGTGTAACCCTGAGGGATTCTACAAAATCGGTAAGACCTATTATTTAGAGTGAAACCAAAGAGGTATCGACTGTCGGGATAAATAGGAATTGAAAAGAAGGCATTTTTCAAATCAATAACTGAAAACGTGGTCGCCGTAGGCGGGACCAAAGTAAGCAACGTCGTGATATCAGAAACCACTGGGTACTGAGGTATCACGATCTTGTTCACTTCTCTCAAGTCAATTATAAACCGATAGACTTTGGCATCCGTATCCTTTTTCAAAATGGGTAAAATCGGGCTATTACAGACGTTATAGGAAACTTCTTCCACTACTCCCACCTTAATCAAATCCTGCACTATCTGTATAAGAGCCTCTTCCCCCTCCTGCGAAATACGATACTGTGGAAGGCGTGGTAACACCGCCCCCTCCTGGACACTAATGTGAACAGGCGGAATCACCATCTGTCCCACATCAGTATCCGAGGTGGCCCACAGAGCACAAGGGAGGGTAGCTAACACAGCATCTTCTGCAACCACACACATCCGTTCAGACAGGGGGTAATTGTCCTTCAATATCACCCGCACTCCAGCAGGGGAACAGCGGATCGTAGCTCTGAAGTGCTTCAGCATATCAAGGCCCATAATATTGTCCGGCGTGTTCGGGGCAAGCAAAAACGGACAGGGTGCAGAAAAGGAATCAACCTGAAATGGGAGGGGCCGTGAAAGAGGGCTTCGGGAGAGTGTACCATCAAACCCTACCGATGTAACCATTAAGCCAGATGGGGGAGCCCTCGGAACCAATTGTTTAGACAGCGCACTACGAGTCGCTCCTGTATCCACTAGGAACTGATCAGTAGAACCCAAAACCTCAGCTGATACGTAAGGACCCTTCTGATCAACCGGCACCTCAACTGATTCTAACCCCCATCCAACGCATTCCTATGCATGCTGAGAATCATGGTACCCAGAACGGTCAATCCCCGACACTTGATACTGGTTTTGTCGATCGAAAACATTAGGCCTATCTCGCTGCTGCCCGGCAGGGTCAAAACGAGCGTGATTGTTAGAATTCCCTCTAAAATTCGAGAAACCCCCTCTACCTCTCGGACCACCCTGATTGTATCCCTGACGCGAAGCATGCAACGCCGGGCAATCTCTGGCCCAGTGTCCCGATTGCTTACAATACGCACATTGATTCCTGTTCAAATCAGATCGGCCCGAGGGAGGACCATAAAATCCTCCCCTACCTCTATTTACACCCCGTCGGGGCGGACCATATACTTGTGCTAACATCACCTTCGTTTTCAAATCCCTCGATTTCTTTTCCTCCTGTCCCTTCGCTTCTTGCTCCTGGCGCTCATAGTACTGAGCTATAGTCAGGAGGGCTGTCGGGGTCGCAGTGGACCAAGAACTTTCACTCGCTTTTAGGCGGGCTGCGATCGCCGGTAATAAATTCGCCACATATTTATCAGCAAAGAGGTGCCGACCCGTGTCATCCGTAAGTGACTGACCACTAAAATCATGAAACGTCTCCTCAAAGCGCGTAAAGAAATCTGCAACTGATTCATCGACTTTCTGCTTGCACGAGGCTAGCATATTCCAGTCAATCTTTTTAGGGGGAATGATTGTCTTCAACTTAGCCAGAATAGCAGCAGGGAGATCTAAGATAATCTGAGGTGGTTTCTGCGCGGGTTTCCTCTCCCTATCCTCATCCTCAAGCTCAGACCATCGAGCCTTAAAAGCGGCAGCATCATCCACCTTCCGCACAGATCGCCACATATCTGGTGGTAAAATAAGCCCAAAGAACAAATCTATATCTGCTAAGGTCATAGTACAAGAATTCAAGGCCCCCTCGACTTCTTCGTAAAAGGCCGCTGGATTCTTGCGGGGATCAGGCAACGCATTCTTTAAGGCCATGGCGTCAGCCCTGTGCCAGGGAGTATAAACCCAATTATACACAAAATATCCCTTAGCATCGGCGGAGGTAATATCTGAGCTAGTCCCCGCTCCTTTAGGAGGAACATACAAAGGCGCCGCCTCTCGCATTGGTTTAGCATGCACTAGATCGCTCTTATCTGATTGAGATGTGGATGAATGGCCATCTCCGGTACGCGAATCCGACCGCTTCTCCTCCTCAACTTGTTGGCGTGCTTTCCCTTTAAGGTCTTTCGCCACATCCCGCAATGCAAACAGTCGCCGAACCGCCTCAGGCGCCTTAGAGGGAGAGAAAACACCATTACGCAATGCTTTAGCATCTAATACCACATCGTCAGGTTCAAAGACACTGGAATATTTCCGGAAAGCAGCAATCACTTCCTCAGAAAAGTGGCCCAAAAAATACAACCTTTCTCTATCCTGCCACGACTCCCAAGAATCCAACAACTCAGCAAGGGATAACTTGCCCTTAAGTGCACGATAGGAAACTTGCCGAAGCTCACCCATTCGCTCAGCCGATAACATGGACCGCGTGTCTACCTTACCCGAACCCGATCCAGAATCTTGTGGCCTCGGGGCAGACGCGCCGACATAAGAAGGCGGAGAACGATCTAATAAATAAAAATCATCGTCATGATTATTAAGGACAGGATAGAGTGACTGACGAACAGCATATTGGCCCGAGACTTGTAACCTACGCTCTTTCTCTTGCCTCTCCGTCTGCTCTCTTTCCTCCCGACGCTTTGCTTCCTGCGCTCTCACATGATCATTCTTCCGTTGCTCTTTATCAAACAGCGCTTTCTCACGTTTCTCTCGCTCACGCACTTCCTTCACCCATAATCGCACACATTCAAACATGTCTTGACGAGCACGCCGTTTACACATACACTGTTCCACATACTCAATCTTACGCATATCAAACGACCCATACAACGGCCACCGTAACTCAGGATCCTTTCTGGTATATTTCCTCCATACTGTGCTGTACATTATGGAAGAAAGACCATGCTTCACATACATATCCCTATTAGGAGTCCCCTCTGGGGGAGCTGGAGCAGATTCCTCGAGGTTTAACCGGTTTCCAAAGCAGCAGCACCACTTACGGAGTGCGCTAAAAGCAGGCATGCTCAAAAATAATGCAGAATATGCAGTATTATAAAAAAAATGGCACATAAATGTTGTGCCGTTCAAAGTTACACAGTTCCGGAGAAATATCTCCACATTACCTGCCTATATGTGTTGCAACGCATATATTCTCACTATAATCAATACAAGATATGACCGATCATCACAAATCAAACTCAAATAGCCAAACCAGGCTTCAAAAACTCGGAGCAAGTACCGTACAACGGTTCTTACCAATCAAGAGTCCAGATTCCAACTGCCAAGCTCCAAAATTCGCCCAAACGGCTGTCACGGCAGGACCGACAGAAGAGGTCTCAGTCGAGGACCGGCGCCACCCAGATGGTCAGGTCGGAAGGGAAGGAAGAAAAACCTCGGGATGCCAGGACTAAAGTGCCTCTGGCAGTGATCACATCCCCGGCCAAATTCCTCACCTTCGTCGCGACCAATCCTTCGAGCATCCGAGTCGCCGATGAGCCCCACGTGACGGGCGCCAATTGATGAATACAGGCCCCAGCTAGGCCCGCAGGACACAAGGGTTCGCTCTCCTGCAATGGAATCTATAAGGAAGTTGGCACGGAAACTGCAAAGTACAAAGACAAGGTTTATTAACCCTTAAGGGTGGTCCTACAATCCATACAATACCCTTCAGTATTGCATAGAGTAGCACAAAGAACTTGCGTACACAGTCCCCTTTTATACACAACAGAGGGGCTCATAAGTGGGAGGATACAACATGAGGCAAGGAATGTTACCTTTTATGGACATTTTCGATACAAGATCAATATGTGGGCGGAGCTGACATACTCCTTGAGCCCGCGAAAACATGGTCAAGCAAGGACTAACTGATAACAGATGTGGTCAAGCCTGGGCATGCGCCAGGCGGACAAAGGAACTATTTATAGACTGTTACTAGGCAGATTACAAGAGCAACTAACACGAAGATAGGACTCTTCTCGTGTTGAGCACGTGGAGACATGACAATACAAAATGGAGTCCAAACTTCAGTCAACATAACGAAAGAGACATGTTTAAGGCAGGAGAATTCATGTCTTTAGTAAATGCTTAATCACATCGTGGTTTCAATTTACAACAACACCACACACTCCACTCCACTCCACTTAACACACTCCACTCCACATAAACCACTCCACTCCACACACTCCACTCCATACACTCCACTCCACTCCACACACTTCACTCCAAACACTCCACTCCACACACTCCACTCCTCACACTCCACTCCACACACTCCACTCCACACACTCCACTCCACACACTCCACTCCACACACTCCACACTCCACTCTACACACTCCACACTCAACTCCACACACTCCACACACTCCGCACACTCCACACACTCCACTCCACTCCTCACACTCTCCACTCCACTCCTCACACACTCCACTCCACTCCAATCCACTCCAATCACACTCCACTCCACACACTCCACTCTACTCCACACACTCCACTTCACATACTCCACACACTCCACACACTCCACTCCACTCCTCACACTCTCCACTCCACTTCTCACACACTCCACTCCACTCCAATCCACTCAACACACTCCACTACACACACTCCACTCTAC
Source organism: Triturus cristatus (assembly GCF_964204655.1). Taxonomy (NCBI): domain Eukaryota; kingdom Metazoa; phylum Chordata; class Amphibia; order Caudata; family Salamandridae; genus Triturus; species Triturus cristatus. The sequence continues at coordinate 14,567 of NW_028187801.1, read as the reverse complement.
TCCACACACTCCACTCCACTCCACTCCACACACTCCACTCCACACACTTCACTCCACTCCACTCACTCCACTCCACTCACTTCACTCCACACACTCCACACACTCCACTCCACTCCACACACTCCACTCCTCACACTCCACTCCACACACTCCACACACTCCACACACTCCACTCCACACATTCCACACACTCCACAAAATCCACTCCACACACTCCACTCCACACTCTCCACACACTCCACTCCACACACTCCACTCCACACACTCCACTCACTCCACTCCACACACTCTACTCCACATACTCTACTCCACTCCTCACACTCCACTTCACTCCTCACACTCCACTCCACTCCTCACACTCTACTCCACTCCACTCATCACACTCCACTCCTCACACTCCACTCTACTCCACTCCACATACTGAACTCTACTCCACTCCACACACTCCACTCCACACATTCCACTCCACACACTCCACTGCACACACTCCACTCCTCACACTCCACTCCTCACACTTCACACTCCACTCCACGCACTCCACACACTCCACACATTCCATTCCACTCCACACACTCCACTCCACACACACCACTCCACTCCACCCACTCCACTCCACTCACACACTCCACTCACTCCATTCCACTCCACACACTTCACACACTCCACTTTACACACTCCACTTCTCACACTCCACTCCACTCCACACACTCTACTCCACACCACGCACTCCACTCCACATACTCCACTTCACATACTCCACACACTCCACTCCACTCCTCACACTCTCCACTCCACTCCTCACACACTCCACTCCACTCCAATCCACTCCACACACTCCACTCCACACACTCCACTCTACTCCACACACTCCACTCCACACACTCCACTCTACACACTCCACTCCACACCACACACTCCACTTCACACACTCCACTCCACTCCTCACACTCTCCACTCCACTCCACTCCTCACACACTCCACTCCACTCCAATCCACTCCACACACTCCACTCCACACACTCCACTCTACTCCACACACTCCACTCCACTCCACACACTCCACTCCACTCCACTCCACACACTCCACTCCACACACTTCACTTCACTCCACTCACTCTACTCACTCCACTCCACATACTCCACACACTCCACTCCACTCCACACACTCCACTCCACACACTCCACTCCACTCCACACACTCCACTCCACACACTTCACTCCAAACACTCCACTCCACAAACTCCACTCCAAACACTCCACTCCACACACTCCACTCCACACACTACACTCCACACACTACACTCCACTCCCCTCCTCACACTCCACTCTACTCCACTCAACTCCACACACTCCACTCCACACCACTCCACACCACTCCACTATACACACTCCACACACTCCATACACTCCACTCTGCATACTCCACACACTCCACTTCACACACTCCACTCCTCACACTCCACTCCACACACTCCACTCCACACACTCCACTCCACACACTCCACTCCACATACTCCACTCCTCACACTCCACTCCACACCACACACTCCACTCCACTCCACTCCACACACTCCACTCCACACACTTCACTCTACTCCATACACTCAGCTCCACATACTCCACTCCACACACTCCACTCCACACACTCCACTCCACACACTCCACACATTCCACACCACTCCACACACTCCACAGACTCCACTCACTCCACACACTCCACACCACGCACTCCACTCTACTCTACTCCACACACTCCAGTCCACTCCACTCCACACACTCCACTCCATACACTCCACTCTACACACTCCACACCACTCCACATACTCCACTCACTCCACACACTCCACACATTCCACACACTCAACTCCACACACTCCACACACTCCACTCCCCACACTCCACTCCACACACTCCACACACTCCACTCCAAACATTCCACTCCACACACTCCACTCCACACACTCCACACACTGCACTCACTCCACTCCACACACTCCACTCCGCACACTCCACTCCACACACTCCACACACTTCACTCTAAACACTCCACTCCACACACTCCACACACTCCACTCCACACATTCCACACACTCCATACACTCCACTCTGCACACTCCACTCCACACACTCCACTCCATACCACACACTCCACTCAACACATTCCACTGCACACCACACACTCCACTCCACTCCACACACTCCACTCCACACACTCCACACACTCCATATACTCCACTCTGCACACTCCAATCCACACACTCCACTCCACAACACACACTCCACTACACACACTCTACTCCATACCACACACTCCACTCAACACACTCCACTCCACACCACACACTACACTCCACACACTCCACTTCACATACTCCACACACTCCACTCCACTTCTCACACTCTCCACTCCTCACACATTCTACTCCACTCCAATCCACTCCACACACTCCACTCCACACACTCCACTCTACTCCACACACTCCACACACTCTACCCCACTCCTCACACTCTCCACTCCACTCCTCACACACTCCACTCCACTCCAATCCACTCAACACACTCCACTACACACACTCCACTCTACTCCACACACTCCACTCCACTCCACACACTCCACTCCACACACTTCACTCCACTCCACTCACTCCACCCCACTCACTTCACTCCACACACTCCACACACTCCACTCTACTCCACTCCACACACTCCACTCCTCACACTCCACTCCACACACTCCACTCCTCTCCACACACTCCACACCACACACTCCACTCCACTCCACTTAACACACTCCACTCCACATACACCACTCCACTCCACACACTCCACTCCACTCCACTCCACACACTTCACTCCAAACACTCCACTCCACACACTCCACTCCTCACACTCCACTCCACACACTCCACTCCACACACTCCACTCCACACACTCCACTCCACAAACTCCACACTCCACACTCAACTCCACACACTCCACACACTCCACTCCTCACACTCTCCACTCCACTCCACTCCTCACACACTCCACTCCACTCCACTCCACTCCAATCCACTCCACACACTCCACTCCACACACTCTACTCCACACACTCCACTCTACTCCACACACTCCACTTCACATACTCCACACACTCCACACACTCCACTCCTCACACTCTCCACTCCACTCCTCACACACTCCACTCCACTCCAATCCACTCAACACACTCCACTACACACACTCCACTCTACTCCACACACTCCACTCCACTCTACTCCACACACTCCACTCCACACACTTCACTCCACTCCACTCACTCCACTCACTTCACTCCACACACTCCACACACTCCACTCCACTCCACACACTCCACTCCTCACACTCCACTCCACACACTCCACTCCACTCCACACACTATACACCACACACTCCACTCCACTCCACTTAACACACTCCACTCCACATACTCCACTCCACTCCACACACTCCACTCCACTCCACTCTACTCCACACACTTCACTCCAAACACTCCACTCCACACACTCCACTCCACACACTACACTCCTCACACTCCACTCTACTCCACTCCACTCCACACACTCCACTCCACACCACTCCACTCCACACCACTCAACTATACACACTCCACTCCACTCAACTTCACTCTACTCCAAACACTCCACTCAACACACTATACTCCACACACTCCACTCTACTCCACACACTCCACTCCACTCCACACACTCCACTCTACACACTCCACTCCACTCCTCACACACTCCACTCCACTCCACTCCAATCCACTCCACACACTCCACTCACTCCACTCTACACCACACACTCCACTCCACTCCACACACTCCATTTCACATACTCCACACACTCCACTCCACTCCTCACACTCTCCACTCTACTCCACTCCTCACACACTTCACTCCACTCCACTCCACTCCACACACTCCACTCCACACACTCCACTCCACACACTCCACACTCCACTCTACACACTCCACACTCAACTCCACACACTCCACTCCACTCCTCACACTCTCCACTCCACTCCACTCCTCACACACTCCACTCCACTCCACTCCACTCCAATCCACTCCATACACTCCACTCCACACACTCTACTCCACACACTCCACTCTACTCCACACACTCCACTTCACATACTCCACTCACTCCACACACTCCACTCCTCACACTCTCCACTCCACTCCTCACACACTCCACTCCACTCCAATCCACTCAACACACTCCACTACACACACTCCACTCTACTCCACACACTCCACTCCACTCCACTCCATTCCACACACTCCACTCCACACACTTCACTCCAATCCACTCACTCCACTCACTTCACTCCACACACTCCACACACTCCACTCCACACACTCCGCTCCTCACACTCCACTCCACACACTCCACTCCACTCCACATACTCCACACCACACACTCCACTCCACTCCACTTAACACACTCCATTCCACATACTCCACTCCACTCTACACACTCCACTCCACTCCACACACTTCACTCCAAACACTCCACTCCACACACTCCACTCCACACACTACACTCCTCACACTCCACTCTACTCCACTCCACTCCACACACTCCACTCCACACCACTCCACTCCACACCACTCCACTATACACACTCCACTCCACTCAACTTCACTCTACTCCAAACACTCCACTCAACACACTCTACTCCACACACTCCACTCTACTCCACACACTCCACTCCACTCCACTCCACACACTCCACTCTACACACTCCACTCCACTCCTCACACACTCCACTCCACTCCAATCCACTCCACACACTCCACTCCACACACTCCACTCTACTCCACACACTCCACTCCACTCCACTCCACACACTCCATTTCACATACTCCACACACTCCACTCCACTCCTCACACTCTCCACTCCACTCCACTCCTCACACACTTCACTCCACTCCACTCCTCACACACTCCACTCCACTCCACTCCACACACTTCACTCCACTCCACTCACTCCACTCCCTCCACTCCACATACTCCACACAATCCACTCCACTCCACTCACTCCACTCCACATACTCCACACACTCCACTCCACTCCACACACTCCACTCTACTCCACTCCACTCCACACACTCCACTCCATACCACTCCACTCCACTCACTCCACTCCACACACTCCACTCCACACACTCCACTCACTCCACTCCGCTCACTCCACTCCACACACTCTACTCCACACACTCCACTCTACACACTCCACTCCACACACTCCACTCCTCACACTCCACTCCTCACACTCCACTCCTCACACTCCACTCCACTCCACTCCTCACACTCCACTCCACACACTGCACTCCACTCCACTCTACACACTCCACTCCACACATTCCACTCTTCACACTCCTCTCCACACACTCCACACTCCACTCCACACACTCCACACACTCCACACACCCCACACATTCCATTCCACTTCACACACTCCACTTCACTCTATACACTCCACCCCACTCACACCACTCCACTCCTCAGACTCCACACACTCCACTCACTCCACACACTCCACTCCACACACTCCACACACTCCGCTCACTCCACAAACTCCACTCCACACATTCTACTCCACACGCTCCACACACTCCACTCCACACACTCCACTCCATACACCTCCACTTCACATACTCCACTCCACACACCTCTACTCCACACACTCCACTCCACACACTCCACTCCATTCCACACACTCCACTCCACACACTTCACTCCACTCCACACACTCCTCTCCACACACTTTACTCCACACACTCCACTCCACTCCACACACTCCACTCCACTCCACACACTCCACATACTCCACTCACTCCACTCACTCCACTCCACTCCACACACTCCACTCCACATACTCTACTCCACTCCTCACACTCCACTTCACTCCTCACACTCCACTCCACTCCTCACATTCTACTCCACTCCACTCATCACACTCCACTCTTCACACTCCACTCTACTCCACTCCACATACTGAACTCTACTCCACTCCTCACACTCCACTCCACACATTCCACTCCACACACTCCACTCCACACACTCCACTCCTCACACTCTACTCCACACACTTCACACTCCACTCCATGCACTCCACACTCCACTCCACACACTCCACACACTCCACACACTCCACACATTCCATTCCACTACACACACTCCACTCCACACACACCACTACACTCCACCCACTCCACTCCACTCACACACTCCACTCCACTCACTCCATTCCACTCCACACACTCCACTCCACACATTCCACACACTTCACAAACTCCACTCCACACACTCCACACCACACACTCCACTCCACTCCACTTAACACACTCCACTCCACATACACCACTCCACTCCACACACTCCACTCCACTCAACTCCACACACTTCATTCCAAACACTCCACTCCACACACTCCACTCCTCACACTCCACTCCACACACTCCACTCCACACACTCCACTCCACACACTACACTCCACACACTACACACTCCACTCTACACACTCCACACTCAACTCCACACACTCCACACACTCCACACACTCCACACACTCCACTCCACTCCTCACACTCTCCACTCCACTCCACTCCTCACACACTCCACTCCACTCCACTCCAATCCACTCCACACACTCCACTCCACACACTCCACTCTACTCCACACACTCCACTTCACATACTCCACACACTCCACACACTCCACTCCTCACACTCTCCACTCCACTCCTCACACACTCCACTCCACTCCAATCCACTCAACACACTCCACTACACACACTCCACTCTACTCCACACACTCTACTTGTTGGAAGGCGGACCCCGAGGAGTCGGTGCGACCACCAAGGGGGGGGGCCCTCACACTGCACGAAGTAGCCGAGCGCTGCCGAGAAGTCTCCTGAGAGATCCTTCTCCTATCACGTCCTAGCACAGTAACACCACCACACAGGACTCAAGGAGGTTGTCTTGTGACAAGCAATTCTTTATCAGCAATAAAAAGGTTACGAGGGATCCACCAAAAGTCTCAGTGTCTCTTTGGAAGGGTCGGGGTAGCGGGACAGTCTTTGGCAGGAATGCGGTACGAGGGTACCTGGGGCCCAGTTCTTATCCTCAAGCTGGGGGACCTCCGGATCTCGGAGGGGTTGAGCCTCGACGGCGTCAGCAGGGCTCTGGCGTACAGTTCGGGGAGAGCCGCGATCCAATCAGCAGGGCTCTCAAGATGGTTTCTGCTCAGCTCGAGCCGCGACGTCGTCAGCAGGGCTCCGAGGGAGGTTTCAGCGAGGTTGGGCCGCGACGGCGTCAGCAGGGCTCCGATGTTCCAGGTGGTTCAGAAAGGGTTCACAGGAAGGAGCCGCGACGCAGTCAGCAGGGCTCGTGATGGTTCCGCCAAGAGTTCTTCTCCGTAGGGTCAGCCGCGATTCAATCAGCAGGGCTCTCGACTCCGGGATACAACTGCCGAGCTGTGGTGGGGTCGCCCCAGATATAGGTCTGGAGCCCTTTGATGTCCGGACCTATGCGCCCGAGGGGGCGGAGTGGCCGGGTGGAGGTGGCCAGACGCCCAGCAGGAGAGGCGCCAGGCCCATGGGAGTTGCAGGGCGATCACACCTCGAGAGGGGAGGACAGTTGGGGGTCCCATCGATACTGTCCTCCGCCGGGGGCGATGAATGGTTCCTGCGGCACCCCCTGGCTAGTTCGTGGTGCCTCGATGTCGGGGCTTCGCTGGGGTCGAGGCCGGGTTGAGCGGGGTCGCGCCGGCTGGTGCACGGTGTGACGTGGATGCCAACAAGATGGCGGAGCCACGAGGAGTATGCGTCCACGTGCAGCTCCGGGTGAAGGGCCTTGGTGCAGTTCAGACGGGTGGCCCGTGACGGCCGGGGCGGGGAACGGGCACAATCCAGGGGGTTAAGGACCACGCCACGAGGCCGGGTCCAACAGGCGTCCCCCCCAGCCGAAGGCATGGAGAGTCACCCATCTCCTTGGGGATTCTCCTCGTCAAGGCGGAAGAAGCGGGACAGGCCGTCGGCGTTGGCGTGGTCATTGCCGGGCCGGTGTTCGACGTCAAAGTCCATCCCTTGTAGCGAGATGGACCACCGCAGCAGCTTGGGGTTCTCGCCCCGCATTTGCATTAGCCATTGCAAGGGCCGGTGGTCGGTCTGGACCCGGAAGTGGGTGCCAAAGAGGTAGGGCCGGAGCTTCTTGAGGGCCCACACCACAGCGAAGGCCTCACGCTCAATAGTGCTCCAGCGTTGCTCTCGGGGCAGTAGTCGTCGGCTGATGAAGGCCACTGGTCGGTCGAGCCCCTTTTCGTCGGCTTGGGATAGGACGGCCCCGATCCCATACTCGGAGGCGTCCGTCTGTACCACGAACTCCTTCTGGTAGTCCGGGGCCTGCAGCACCGGAGCAGTACACATGGCTGTCTTTAGGGTGTCGAAGGCTGTTTGGCAGCGGGGTGTCCAGTGTACCTTCTTGGGCTGCTTTTTGGACGTTAACTCTGTGAGGGGGCCAACAATGCTCCCATAGTCCCGGATAAACCGCCGGTAGTATCCGGTGAGGCCCAGGAAGGCCCGGACAGCGGTCTGGGTAGTGGGGGGTTCCCAGGTCTGGATGGCATCTATCTTTGCTTGGAGGGGGGCCACCTGCCCGCTCCCCACTTGATGGCCCAGGTAGGTCACGGATCCGTGGCCGATTTGGCATTTGCTGGCCTTGATTGTGAGCCCGGCCCGCTGAAGGGCGGCCAGGACGGCCTTCAGGTGGAGAAGGTGCTCGGCCCAGTGGTTGCTGTACACGGCAATGTCATCTAAGTAGGCCGCGCTGAAGGCCTCAAGCCCGGCCAAAACCTTGTTCACCAGTCTTTGGAAGGTGGCCGGGGCGTTCTTCATTCCGAAGGGCATCACCCGAAAGTGGTAATGCCCATCCGGGGTCGAAAAGGCGGATCTTTCTTGGGCGCCGGGGGTGAGCTGGATTTGCCAGTACCCGGCGGTGAGGTCCAGCGTGCTCAAGTAGCGAGCGGCCCCTAGGCGGTCGATGAGTTCGTCGGCCCGGGGTATCGGGTGTGCGTCTGTCTTGGTTACTGCATTCAGGGCTCGGTAGTCCACGCAGAATCGCAACTCCGGGGGGTGACCGGGAGCTGCGGCCTTGGGCACCAGGACGACAGGGCTGGCCCACGGGCTGTCGGAAGGCTCGATGACCCCCAGGGCCAGCATCTTCGCTACTTCGGCCTGGATGCAGGCCCGCACTCGGTCAGGCACCCGGTAGGCTCTGTGTCGTATGGGGGGGCTCTCCCCGGTGTCGACATCGGGGACGCACCAGTGGGTCACCCCCGGGGTGAGAGAGAAGAGGGCTGCGTAGTCCCGCAGTAATTGCTGGCAGTCGTTGCGCTGTTCCGGGGTCAGGGACGAGGCGAGTTGGACCCCTTCGATCGATCCATCGTGAATGTCGGATTGCAAGAGGTCGGGCAAGGGCTCGGAGTCGTCCTCGCCCCCTTCGTCAGTCGCCAGCAGCAGGCTCAGTTCGGTCCGGGCGAAGTGGGGTTTTAGCCTGTTAGCATGTAGGACCCGGAGGGGGTTCCGGGGGGACTCCAGATCGACCAGGTAGGTGACGGGACTTTTCTTCTCCACCACCTTGAAGGGCCCGGTCCACTTGTCCTGGAGGGCGCCGGGTTCGACCGGGGCCATGACCCATACTTTCTGTCCTGGCTCGAATTCTATAGTAGAGGTGTTGCGATCGTACCACCGCTTCATGTCCTCCTGGCTGGCCTCGAGGTTGGCTTCGGCCATGGCTCGGAACCTGCGGGTCTGGTTTCGGAGGGTCAGGAGGTATCGGTAGACGTCAGGAGGGGCTCCTCGGGGCTTCATCTCCCACCCTCCTTGACCAGGCTGAGCGGTCCGCGGACCGGGTGTCCATACAATAGTTCAAACGGGCTGAACCCCAGGGACTTCTGCGGGACCTCCCGATAGGCAAACAGGAGGCAGGGCAGCAGGACATCCCATTTCCGCCTGAGGGGTTCTTCCAGGCCCTGGATCATCCCTTTTAATGTTCGGTTGAACCGCTCAACCAGTCCGTTCCCCTGAGGGTGATAGGGGGTCGTGAACTTGTATGTGACCCCGCACTGTTGCCACAGAGACCGCATGTACCTGGAGATAAAGTTCGTGCCGCGGTCGCTCACCACTTCGCTGGGGAATCCCACTCGGGAGAAGATCCCCATCAAGGCCCGGCCTACCACAGGGGCCGTTATAGTTCTTAGCGGGACCGCCTCCGGGTACCTGGTGGCGTGGTCCACGAGGACCAGGATGAAGCGGTGGCCCAGGGCGGTTTGGGGGTCCAGGGGTCCCACGATATCGATCCCGACCCGTTCGAACAGGGTGCTGACGGCTGGAAAGGGCTGGAGGGGGGCCTTGACCCGACCCCCCGTCTTTCCGCTGGCTTGGCAGGTCTGGCAGGACCGGCAGTGGTTGTCCACATCTCTCCGCATCCGGGGCCAGTAGAAGTGGGTCACCAGACGACTGTACGTTTTGTCTTGCCCCAAGTGTCCGGCGAGGGGCACATCATGGGCCAGGTGGAGAAGGAACTCCCGGAAGCGGAGGGGGACCACCAACACGCGGCTGGCCCCGAGTTCTGCTACTTTCTGTTCACTGTACAACAGGCCCTCGGTCCAGTAGATCCAGTGGGTGCCGGTCTGGTCACCGTTGGCTTGCGCGGTCGCCTGTTGTCGGACCCCTTCGAGAGAGGGACAGGACTGTTGTTCTTGCTGGAACTGCTCTCGGGTGGGGCCCCCTTCGTGTCGCCATTGTGTCAGCTCTGGGAGGGCGCTCGGAGAAGCCATCTCTTCGGGGGAGGATTCGCTGGGTCCAGGGTCGGTGTCCGCCTCCTCCTCGCTGCTGGTGGGAGGGGGTGTGAGCCCCTCGGGCTGGGCGGTCCCGGAGGTCGAGGATGAGCGGGGGGCCTGGGCGGTCATGGACCGGGTGATGGCGCAGGCCCAATCAGCCAGTCCCAACATTCGGAGGTGCTCTCGTCGCTCTACTTGAGCCCAGGGGGAACTTTCCAAGTCGTTCCCCAGGAGGCAGTCGACCGGGGCGTCGTCGCGCACTGTCACCTTCAGCAGGCCCGTCACCCCTCCCCACTCGAAGGGGACCAGGGCCATCTGGCATAGGCTTTCACTGTTGTCGGCCGTCCGTACGGGGCACAGCACATTCGGTAGAATCTGCCCAGGGGTCACCAGGTGGCAGCGGACAGCGGTGATACTGGCGCCTGTGTCACGAAGGGCTTCGGCCCGTTGTCCATTGACCGTGACCTGCTGCCGGTACTTCTGGGTGTTGGTTGGGATGGGGGTGCAGGGTACCATCTCTCGGCTACCCAGGCAGGCCAGGGACATGGCTGCCGGCTCCCACTCAGTGTTCTCTCGGTCGAGGGCCTCCTCTTCCTCTTCTCCTCCCCCCAAGGTGGCGGCTGTCAGCTGCCGGGGCGGGTGCCCGCCGGCCCCGTTTCTTCGGTTCAGAGGGCAGGCCGGATCGCTGGCAAAGTGTCCTGTTTGTTGGCAGCCGTAGCAGGTCACTGGCGGCCGTGGTCCGGGTCGGGCCGGGCCCACCTTTCGGGCTAGGCTCGGGGAGAGATGTGGCTGCGGTGGCCCTCGAGGGGGGCTCCTGGGGGCCCCGGCGGGAGGGTCTCGGTTCCTGTTCGGCCCTCCCCCCCCACCGCGCTGGCGGGGGGGTCCGTTGGGGTTCCTCTGGTACTCCCCCATTGAGTTCCGGGGGACCCGGGAGTTGACCCATCGATCGGCCTCGACGGCAAGTTTTCGCGGGTCGGTCATTTTGCTGTTGAGGAGGTGCTGTCTCAGTTCCACGAAGCAATTGTTGGAAAGGTGTTCCCACACGATGAGGTCGACCAGCTGCCCGTAGGTGGTTACTTTGCTCCCTTTGATCCACCCTTCTAGGGCCCGACTGAAAAAGTCCACATATTCCACCCATGTGGTACCCGGGATTTTCTTGCAGTCTCTGAACCGCTGGCGGTACATTTCCGCTGTTAGCCCGTAGCGGGTGAGCAGGGCCTCCTTCATGTGATCGTAGGAGGTCATCACCTCCTCCGGTAGCTGGAGCAGCATGTCCCGCCCCTCACTCAGGAACCGCCCCCACAGGCCCACGCCCCAGTCCTTTCGGGGCACCCGATGAGAGGTCATGGCCACCTCGTAGGCCTTGAACCATTGTTGGATGTCGTCATTCTTGTAATACTCCTTGACGACTTCTTTCGGGATATGTACCTTGGCCTCGGAAGGCGGTAGAGTGTCTCTAGTACTGGGGGTGTCAGTCCCTCCGTTCTTGGCCTTGATCTCGAGCTCCTTAAGACTGCGCTCGTGCTCAACAGTTAGTTTCTTTTCCTCCAACTCCCGGTGTCGTCTCTTCTCCTCTATCTCTTCTTGAAGGCGCAGCTGCTCTAGGGCCAGTTTCTTTTCTGCCAGCTGGAGTTCACCATCCAGCCGCAGTCGGGCGAGCTCTAGCTCGTGGCTCCGGACCTTTTCCCGCTCTCGTATTTCTTCTTCGGAGAGGCCGGTTTCTAGGCTCTTTCTTCCTCCGGTTGCCGGAGTCCGTGCGGTTGCTGCGGTCTCAGTCAGGGGCAAGGGCCCTTCTTCCTGGGAGGGGCCTGCCCCGGCCTCCAACCATGCCCTCAGAGCTTTCTGCATCTCCTCTTTGGTACCTAGGCTGGTGGTTGCAATGCCTTTGTCTTTGCAGAACTGTTTCAATTCTTTGTGCGTATATTCTTCCAGCCGTTCGGGCTGGAACTCCATTGTCGCGTTGTTTTCCTGGCTGCTCATGATGCTGTTCGTTTGGATGGGTAGCTAGTGGGTACTGGCTGGTACGTACTGCGTTCGGCTCGGATCCCGTCGCTGGCCACCAAATGTTGGAAGGCGGACCCCGAGGAGTCGGTGCGACCACCAAGGGGGGGGGCCCTCACACTGCACGAAGTAGCCGAGCGCTGCCGAGAAGTCTCCTGAGAGATCCTTCTCCTATCACGTCCTAGCACAGTAACACCACCACACAGGACTCAAGGAGGTTGTCTTGTGACAAGCAATTCTTTATCAGCAATAAAAAGGTTACGAGGTCAATATTTACACGAAGGGATCGAGGGATCCACCAAAAGTCTCAGTGTCTCTTTGGAAGGGTCGGGGTAGCGGGACAGTCTTTGGCAGGAATGCGGTACGAGGGTACCTGGGGCCCAGTTCTTATCCTCAAGCTGGAGGACCTCCGGATCTCGGAGGGGTTGAGCCGCGACGTCGTCAGCAGGGCGTACAGTTCGGGGAGAGCCGTGATCCAATCAGCAGGGCTCTCAAGATGGTTTCTGCTCAGCTCGAGCCGCGACGTCGTCAGCAGGGCTCCGAGGGAGGTTTCAGCGAGGTTGGGCCGCGACGGCGTCAGCAGGGCTCCGATGTTCCAGGTGGTTCAGAAAGGGTTCACAGGAAGGAGCCGCGACGCAGTCAGCAGGGCTCGTGATGGTTCCGCCAAGAGTTCTTCTCCGTAGGGTCAGCCGCGATTCAATCAGCAGGGCTCTCGACTCCGGGATACAACTGCCGAGCTGTGGTGGGGTCGCCCCAGATATAGGTCTGGAGCCCTTTGATGTCCGGACCTATGCGCCCGAGGGGGCGGAGTGGCCGGGTGGAGGTGGCCAGACGCCCAGCAGGAGAGGCGCCAGGCCCATGGGAGTTGCAGGGCGATCACACCTCGAGAGGGGAGGACAGTTGGGGGTCCCATCGATACTGTCCTCCGCCGGGGGCGATGAATGGTTCCTGCGGCACCCCCTGGCTAGTTCGTGGTGCCTCGATGTCGGGGCTTCGCTGGGGTCGAGGCCGGGTTGAGCGGGGTCGCGCCGGCTGGTGCACGGTGTGACGTGGATGCCAACAAGATGGCGGAGCCACGAGGAGTATGCGTCCACGTGCAGCTCCGGGTGAAGGGCCTTGGTGCAGTTCAGACGGGTGGCCCGTGACGGCCGGGGCGGGGAACGGGCACAATCCAGGGGGTTAAGGACCACGCCACGAGGCCGGGTCCAACACTACTCCACTCCACACACTCCACACACTTCACTCCACTCCACTCACTCCACTCCACTCACTTCACTCCACACACTCTACACACTCCACTCCACACACTCCACTCCTCACACTCCACTCCACACACTCCACTCCACTCCACACACTCCACACCACACACTCCACTCCACTTAACAAACTCCACTCCACATACTCCACTCCACTCCACACACTCCACTCCACACACTTCACTCCAAACACTCCACTCCACACACTCCACTCCACACACTCCACTCCACACACTCCACTCCACACATTCCACTCCTCACACTCCTCTCCACACACTCCACACTCCACTCCACACACTCCACACACTCCACACACCCCCACACATTCCATTCCTCTTCACACACTCCACTTCACTCGATACACTCCACCCCACTCACACCACTCCACTCCTCAGACTGCACACACTCCACTCACTCCACACACTCCACTCCACACACTCCA